>NW_017672252.1:176348-180298 GCF_001879085.1 Nicotiana attenuata | reverse complement strand
TGGCTTTTGTCTAGGCTACCACTTGGCTTACGGAGAGGGCTTACTCTCCTTTTAATAATATATAGATATCCTATTTCTCAATAACATTATCTAAAATTTAATGAATAAAATCTCTATTAAATTAATGAGACTTATATAGGCATTGAATAGCTTTTTGTTCTGTATTTTTCTTTATTATATTATCCAATATTTAGTATTTTTGTGTTGTTAATAGAAACTTTTATTAGCATATTACTTTATGTAAATTTCTGTATGCTACTTTCATTTAATTTTATTTTTTTTATAAAATAATTTATTTTATTATTTATAGATATTTAAATTAAAAAATAAAAACCAATAACTAATTATTAACTACTTAAGCATCTGATTTTTTTCTAGGCTGCCACTTTGCTTAAGGTGAGTGCTTTTTCCTTCCTTTTAAAGTAATATATAGATTAACGCTATTTTCACATTAATTTACGTTATCTTTCATGTATAATCATTTACCAAAGTATTATTTTAATAATATTTTATAAACTTGTGTATTACATAATTCGGAATACACGTGCAACGAGAAACTAGTATTCTAAAAAGAGTTTACAATAACAACAACCAGTATAATCCCACGTGTGGGGTCTCGGGAGGGTAGTGTGTACGCAAACCTTACCCCTACCCCGGAGGATAAAAAGGCTGTTTCCGAAAGATTCTCGGCACAAGGAGAGAAAAAAGAAGCAATGGAACAGTAATAACCAAATACCGTAAGAAATTTTAAAAAGAGTTAAAGTTATATAAATAATGGATCAATATAAAAAATGCAAACCTTGCAGCATCTTCAATGCTAAACCGGACATCCTCACAGAGGGTTTTTGCATAAGCGACCATACTCCGCGCTTTCTCCACTACTTCTTCTTTACTCATCTTCAACTTATATTTCATATGTATGTCACTCGTCGCAATAAACGTACTAATCATCGGTTTCTTTGCATACTTCAAAGCCTCCCAAGTTCTATCAATATCCTTCTTAGTTGACCTTGCAAAGCCACAAATCACCGGCACATATCCCTGTTCATCTACATTGTTACCTGTTGAGATATTTAATAATTAAAAATATTTTTTTTTTAATATCTTAAACTTTTAGATGAGATCGGACTTCAACATATTACTTAGGAAGAAGGTCTTGGGTTCAAATTTTACCGCTACACAATATATTACGGCAATGTTTCTAACTTTTAGATACTCCCTCCCTTCCACCTTATGAGGTTAGGTTCGGAGTAAGAGTTTCAAAATACTCTATTTTTAATTTGAATTCGGACAAAAGTTCTTTAAGTTTTTGGACATATAAATTCATGATATACAAGTACTAGTAAGTCATAATAATAATTCAAACTCATCAAAGAATCTCTCTAAGATCCCAAATACTAGTAATGTTGGCACATGTATTGAAACATATATATGGTCACACAAATAAAAATTACCAACTTCCTGTGCCACCAACTTCACAAGCTCAAAATCAGCGTCAGAGGCAGCTGGAAAACCAGCCTCAATAACGTCAACACCAAGCTTAGCCAGCTGACGTGCAATGTCCAGTTTTTCTTTTATAGTCATAGTGGCACCAGGGGCCTGCTCTCCGTCGCGAAGGGTTGTATCGTAAATACCAACATAGTTAGGGTCAGAGAATCTTCCTGGCCTGTAATTTGGCCGCGGCCGGCGAACATTTGTGCAGCGGACAGTTGTGTTTGTATATGGACAATGACAACGCTTTCTAATTGAAGACATAAACTTAAAGACACTATGGAGAAAAATGTTTCTAGAAAGTGATGAAAGGGAAGTGTTTACAGAAGTTGTAGGATTTGCATAGATAGAAGCCATTTTTTCCCTTTCTTTGTTGCAGAAAAGGCCAACAAGAAAAGAGGGTGTGTTGAGATTGGGGTTGTAATGCCGATAAAATGACCAAAATAGTAATACATATATATATAGATAATGAATATTTCCTAAAAAAGAAATTTTCTGTCCTAAGCTAAACCTGGATTATAAAGGTACATAACTAAAACTTCCGTAAAAGTAAACTTTCATCCTTCGCTAAAATAGAGCATGGACCATTTACTGTTTAAGTAATACTTCCTCTATTCCATTTTATGTGGTTACATTTTTATTTTTGGTCTTCCAAATAGAATGATAATTTTCTAATTTTGGAAATTGTTTGTTAAACTTTTCATTTATCCGTAATAAGATAATTTATAATTACATAAATATTTATGACTTGTTTTAGATTACAAGTTTTCAAAGTATTTTCTTTCTTTCTTAAACACCGCATTTATTCAAACTTAGTCACATAAAATACTTGTTCAGTCATTTTGATCTTTCATTTTAGTGAAACTCAAATAGAAGCTGAAAAAATATGTTCCTCTCAGGCGTCAATAATTTTTTGTAAATCATTTCTCTATTCAATTAGAAAATCTTTACACAAAATAACTGACATGATTCACGGTTTATTTTTCCTATAATTATTTTTTGGTTAAACAATTGAATAAGCAACTATTTAGATTAATTCTTTCTTCGATTGTATTGAACTTGTGGGCAAATGAATAACGTAACATCCTCATATCCAAAAGTTTGGTATGCCAAACTTAAATAGTACCACCTTTTTGCACGTCTATAATCAATAAAAATTCCTTTTGAATAAAGTGAATAATGTAACATTCATTGTTACACATAAATGTGAAGGTGCTAGTGGCCATCTTTTTTTGGCAGAAGGTCAAGAAAAAAGACGATTGAATTAATGGGTGTAATTGTGGTGATAACACCAAGAAGGTGGGTGAGACTGGGGTTTTGTTGGCGAATAAACTACCAAATAGTACGGCGCAGATTTATTAAATGTTCCAAATTTTTTACATATATAAATGATCTTAATGTTCTAGTATAGAACATGGACCATTTACTGTTAAAAGTAATGGGAAAAAAGTGCCAGTCACTGAAGCACAGATGACAAATTTTTTACTTCATTTAAAGAAAATGACCGTCAACCATTTTTATATTTAATTAGTTTCGCTAAAACCCAATTCAACGTAAAAGTACATTCCTTTACGACTTATCCTACCTCATACTTAACGCGTGGAAGTTGAATTTGATCCTTTTATGCTTGAAATTACGGCATTGTTCGGTTTGATCGCATAATTGTTTTTAAAAATTTCTAGAAAATATTTTGACTTAATCTACCTCATACTTAACGCGCCGAAGTTTGATGCTTTTTGGCTCACGAGGCACTGTTCCGATTTGATCGGATAACTCATAAATTATGGTATTTTGTGTTTTGATGATTTGTCGAATAGTATCGAGGAACCAGTTGTGATCAGTTCTTTTGGCCTTGATATGATATGTTACTTCTTGTTTTGATGTTGGTAAAATGTTCTCGAGGAACCAATAGGGACCAGTTGTGATCAGTTTCTTTGGCCTTAATATGATATTTTACTTCCGTCACGCCTCTAGTTTCCCTTCGTAGGATGTCAAGACGGCACCTACTCTATAATACTAGTTAAGCCTAACAAATATGTGAAAATAACTGAAACAATAATTTAAAAATCTCAAAACCTAACAAATGTGGTGTGTGATGTGCCGTAGAATTTTGGCACATTTGATACCAATTACTTAGATTTTAACTCGTCTTTTAATGTATTTTTAGTTAATTCTTATCAAGTTTGGTTGTTTTGTAGTGCATGAGCTTGAAGACCCAAAACATGGAAAGAAGTCAGAAAGTCACAAAAGGATGGAAATGCTACAAGTATGCGACCGCATAAGTCAGATGTAGATCGCAAACTGAAGCAGACATTTTGGCCAATTGAAGAGAAGAATATGCGGTCCATTATGCGGTCGCATAACACTTTTACGAGTCCGCATAATGCTCGCATATTCCCAGTAGAAGAAAGCGTTCTCAAACATGATTTGTGATGGCATATGCGGTCGCATAACAACAT
>NW_017672252.1:149447-174102 GCF_001879085.1 Nicotiana attenuata | reverse complement strand
TACAACTTGTCATTTTTTTGTATTTACATCCGACTTACTAAATAGTGAACACCTTAATTTTTGTACCACACCCTAAATTCTATTCTATTTTTATGTAAATATTCCTTTTAGGTCTAAATCTTGTATATTTTAAAATTTTATCTTCATCTTTTCATTGGTTTTAATTTTGAGTAAAAATTTAAAAAGCTTACAGTTTTTTTTTTTGCTATATTCTTAGAGTATACATTTTGTTACCTATAATAAAAAAAATATTTTTGTTTAATTAAGAACTTAATAACTAGACTAGTAACTTTTAATTTATTTTTAGCACCATTTAAATCATAGTCCAAGTATATATTTGTATTGGTCAAAAATAGATAATGAATGTTCTTATCTTTATATTTTCGTTTATTTCTCTTAACAAAAAAAGGAGGGAAAAGATCCTACTTTAACCACTAGTCCCACATCTCACGTCCCTCACCCCAACTCCATCACGTCTCACATCATGCGCACACACACACGATCTTGCACACACCTACCTATATATCTAACACACTTCACAAACAACAAGGGGGGATCGTTGAATAAGGAAAATAACGTATAAAGTGAGAGGAAGAAACAGAGAAGACTCAAAAACAAAAGGAAAGAAGTTTTTCTAGATAAAGGTTTGAGAGATTCTCGTGTAATTAGGAGGTCGAGTTTCCGTTCGTGCCTTCGGGTTCGACGCGCTACTACTTTGTCCGGCCTGAGTTTCGGTATGGGATTGGAGTTGTACTGGTTCTCTTTCTTGTATTACTGGAACTCTTTTGCTAAGGTTTTGATTCTATCCTTCTTCACTATTATTTCTTAGATAGTCTTTGAATAAATTCAGAGCATTAGGATTTGGGTCCTTTTAGTAGTATTTTATTTCCTAATCTGTTATTTTCCTTTTTGGGCATGTGTTTCTGAATCATTATTATCACTTACTAGTTTATTTAGTGAAAGAATTAAAAACAAAAAAAAGGGATTCATAAGAGTTTAAGGTTACTAGGGCGATAGTGATGTTATGTTTGCCTAGTTGTACTTTACTGGTCAGTTAAATATGCGCAAAATTGTGCTATGAGGTTCATTAGAAATGAGTTAAGTTTTTGTTAGGACCGAAAAAAGTCAGGTATCATGCTAAAGCTAGTAAAGCAAACGTTGAACGACGATAAACCACACATAACAAAGAGAAATCTACCAAAAGAGACACAAACATTTAACGTGGTTCGGTCAACTGACCTACGTCCACAACGGAGATGAGAAATCCACTATAATAAAAAGAGAGTACAAAATATCGAGAGAACAACCTCACGAAGAGGCAAACACAAGTGACACACTAACACTTGTCCCGTAAAGTTCTCCCCCCTAAACAAGACTCTCAAGCCCCCTATGGCTACATTGTGGATGCTACTGAATGAGAAGGAAGGATCCTCAATTTATAGAAGTCCAAACCTTTTCCTACAAGAAAAAGGACTAGCCAAATATAGGAAAATTATAATTTCCTTCTACAAAAAGGAAAACCCAGTTAAGGTAATTATATTTCCCTTTTCCTTCAAGAGATAGGAAAATCAAACATGGTAAGAAAATCATGGCAAACACATAACAATTCTCCCCCTTGGCCTGAATTTTCTGACAAAATAAACTTGATCCACCTTCTTCACATAGCCTTCAATAGGCCGCATCTCCAAATCTCCGCCACAAAGTTTGTCTCAACGTGCGTAGCACTCCGGTCAAATTTCTCAGACGAAAAATCACGATTATCGTCAAATATGTTGCAGCTAGAACTGAACACGCCAAGATGAACCTGTCTTGAACCTCGCTCTGATACCACTTGTTAGGACCGAAAAAATCAGGTGTCATGCGGAAGCTAGCAAAGCAAACCTTGAGCGACGATAAATCCAACAACAAAGGAGAAATCTACCAAAAGAGACACAAACATTGAACGTGGTTCGGTCAACTGACCTACGTCCACAACGGAGATGAGCAATCCACTATAATAAAAAGAGAGTACAAAATATCGAGAGAACAACCTCACGAAGAGGCAAACACAAGTGACACACTAACACTTGTCCCATAAAGGTCTCCCCCTAAACAAGACTCTCAAGCCCCCTATGGCTACATTGTGGATGCTACCGAATGAGAAGGAATGATCCTCAATTTATAGAAGTCCAGACCTTTTCCTACAATAAAAAGGACTAGCCAAATATTGGAGATTTATAATTTCCTTTTACAAAAAGGAAAACCCAGTTAAGGTAATTATATTGCCCTTTTCCTTCAAGAGATAGGAAAACCAAATATGGTAAGAAAATTATGGCAAACACCTAACAGTTTTCAAGGTGGAGGAGCTGCCTTTTGGTGGTGAACTTTATATGGATTCTATTGTGTTCTTAGGGATGGATTTTTTTTGGTTATAGAGGAAGAAGATCAGCTCCCTCTGTTTTTTTTTTTTACTTCTTGCGGCTAATCTCCTTTAGCTCTTTTTTAGGAATTGGAATCTTAGGGTAGGGTTTTTATAATTGGGTATTTTATATGGAGGTGGGAAAGGATGATGGCCATTGGATTAGAAGGAAATAGATGGCTAGGATTAAATCTTACACTTAAGTGAGCTAATGGGTTGGGAAGAATGGGCTAAGGGTAATTGGGTTGGACCTTGTCTTTTGGGTTTGAACTTAGGCTAAAAGGACCAAATAATACAATGTATCTATAAAAATGTAAAAATCACTCTAAATTAATATAAAATTAAATACTACGAGTGAAACTATTTTTTTGTATTTTCAAATGTAAAACTAATATAAATATACTAGTTGAATATAAATATAAGTAATACTATAAATATAAATATACTAATTGACTTTAACCTAAAGATGAAAAATATTTTGTAATTTTTATTTTTTGTGATAAAAATAAAGTAAAAGTTTAAAAAAATTTAGTGAAAATAGTACTATTAGACCTAAACTAATATCTAAACACTAAAAATGTGAAAATTCTGGGGAGGGTCAAAAATTACATGTCTACAGCTGCCCCTCTTTGACTGGAAATGCGAAGCGTTTTCGGACAAAGAACGACTAGACAGGTATTTTGACCCGACCCTTATTTAAAAAAACCAAAACTAAGGGAAAGGAGAATGTGACCGAGCCCTGGTATCTGAGCTGCCTACATATCCTTGGCTATAAAGGAATCAGGCCACGTGTAGTTTAGAGGTGAGTGAGATGATGGTGTGTGCCGAGGTGGAGAGCCGGTCGAGGTGCCGTTCCATCGAGGTTCCGGTCCGCAGTCCCGTTATTACATCAAAATCAAAAATGAAAAAGATTGACTAAGCCTATCAGCTACGAGTTACAAGATTCCTATCTATGAATCTTCTGAAGCTTGATCTTGAGTCTTGGTTGGTTCTTCATGCGGACCCTGATCTGAATCTTGATGCTTGTTAGCTACAGGTGTTGGTTCAATTTCTTCAGCTTTTCAAATCAAGACGATACATGCAGAGCTTGTGACCTCAGCCATGTCTTGAGCAGCTCACATCTTTCATTAACTTCTGCATTTGGATTCACTTCTTGTCTTTCTTTTTGTTTTTGTCTTTTTTTCTTTTTATTCTGGATTGTGATTAACTTCTGTTGATCATCTCGGACTGCTAACTCGCACTCTTGACGCAAGCTTCTTTTGTTGCTGACCTGTATTGCATTCTGAGTTGAATTCTCCTTTTTTTTCCAGGTGGGCGCCTGATTGCTGACCTTGAAAAGTATTCTCTTGTTACTTGACACTGTTTTCCCTTGCACCTTGAACCATTTTCCCTTGAAACTTGAATTGTCTTCCTTCGAAACTGCTTTCCCTTGAAACTTGAGTTGTCTTCCCTTGTTCTCCAAGTAGGCGCCTGATTGCAACAAAACAGACAAAACAAAAGAATTTTTTTTCTGCCCCAGTTTGTACTAGGAAGATTTGTGAGTTGTTAGCAAAATTGTAAACCACGTGAACTATTGATGCAAAGATGAGAGTAAACTAAAGAATAGACTAGGAAAACTATAAACTAAGCTTGACTAAAATAAAGACTGATCCTATTCTCCAGGCGGGACCCCTAATTTCAAGAAAACTAAAAATTGACCCTTTTTTTTAAAAAAAAAAAAAGAAAACCAGACTTCCTTCTTTTTTCCCTTTTTTTTTATTCAAAATATCCTAAGAGAAAATTTGTCAGACTAGGTTTTCTATCTTAGGAGAAAGATTCATCAGACTAAGACGTTAATCCTAAGAGAAAATTCATTAGACTAGGTCCTTTTCTCTTTTTTTTTTTGTTTTTTTTTTGGTATCTTAGGAGAAAGATTCATCATACTAAGATATCTATCCTAGGAGAAAGTTCATCAGACTAGGTCTTCTATCTTATTATCTTAGGAGAAATATTCATCCGACTAAGATTTTGATCCTAGGAGAAAATTCATCAGACTAGGTTTTCATATCTTATGAGAAAGATTCATCAGACTAAGATTTTGTATCCTAGGAGAAAATTCATCAGACTAGGTTTTCTATCTTACGAGAAAAATTCATCAGACTAAGATTTTTATCCTAGGAGAAAGTTCATCAGACTAGGTCTTCTATCTTAGGAGAAAAATTCATCAAACTAAGATGTTTATCCTAGGAGAAAGTTCATCAGACTAGGTTTTCTATCTTAGGAGAAAGATTCATCAGACTAAGATTTTGGTTGGGAGAAAATCCATCAGACTAGGGCTTTTTACCCTAGGAGGAAAAATGTGAGTGCAATGGCAACATTTTATTCACATTAGCAAGACAAATAAAGTCAAAGATTTGAGAAACATACCTTTGTCGGTTCTTCTCTTCTTTTCTTTTTTTTTTCATTTTTTTTCTTCTCTTTTTTTCTATTTTTCTTTCTTTTTCTCTTTTCTTTTCCCCTCTTTTTCATTTTTTTTGAACCACATTCCTTGCACTGCTTTGTTCCTGTTGCAAACAAAGAAATTTTTGTTAGTTTTGAAAGTGGTGGTCGGTTTGTGGCCTTGAGTCTTAGGCAACTTGGCTTCTGCTCAATCAACTTGAGTCAGTCTCAAAAGACTTTTGTTCTACACCAACTCTGATTGTTTCACACCCATTACCATTTGTATTTGCAGCTCAAACACCCTTATCCCAACTGGAGATCTTTGCTTGGGTGACTTTTTCTGATATCTTGAATGACTTCCTGCTTTTTGAGCAATTTGTCTGTCAGAGAGAATCACAAGTTATCTTTCTTGCGCCGAGTAGGCTGACAGGGGTCTTTTGGGGAGGCATGTGCATGAATCCTCAAGTCATGTTGACAGTAACAACTGAGTGAGCTGGCCAAATTTACTTTATACAACTGAAAAGCTGGTAGCAGTTTTGAAATCTTTTCTTGCTTGTTTTGACGAAGATTGACTCAGAGTGGAGGACACAATGGTGCAAAGAAATAAGTATTAACAAGAAATTCCCCTGTCGGAAGGACGGAGGAAAGAATTTTTTTTCTTTTTTTTCAATAACTAGCCTTAATGATCATGACATGCATTTTGGACTCAACGGCCTGATCTATCAAACTAATCCAATCTTCCCTTCTACCATTCTTATGATCTTTGAAGTCGGTCCTATCCGTGCCAATCCTTTGCATCAGCTTCACGACTCAATTTCGACTAATGGTGCCCCGAGGGGTTTTCACCAACAAGTCTCTCTCATTTATTCATCTCTGCTTACCGTCGTCTTACAGTGCCCGTGAGGGTTTTCACTAATAAGACTTTCTCATTTTTCTTTTTCTTTTTCTTTCCCTATTTTTGTGAGCAACTCGACGATGTTCTACGTCGTGTGACAACTGTTGCTCATTGCATGCGTCTCTTGGCATTTTTGAAGGCATATTGGGAGGTCTTTATTTGGAGGGTTTTTGGATAGGGTTGGAAAGAAAGGTCGGTGTGAAGGCTCAAAATAAACTCAAAATGAGGGGTTGTAGACTTACAACTCTTGGAATCGACTCTTTCAAAAATGAAATAAAATCTTTGCCCCAGTTTCAGATGCTGGGGATTTTTGGATTTTTCTATTTTTTCTATTTTTTGCTTTTTCTTCTGAATTCTTATTTTGTTGGACCGAACCGTGAGGCTGCCTAGGTATCCTTTTTTTTTAAGGAATCAGGTCGAACGTAGTTCAAACATCTGACCTAAACTATTTTTCTTCCTGTTTCTCTTTTCCTTTTTTCTTTTTTTTTTCTCTTTTTTTTCTTTTCTTTTTTCTTTTTTTCTTTTTTTTTGATTGCCCCAGCTTCTATTTTTGAGGGCATGGACCTTTGATAATTCCTTTTTTTTTCTCTGAACTTTCTAAGAATTTCCCCAATTTGTACTCTTAGGACATGAATTTTTTTTCTTTTTTGTTTTTTTTTTACTCTAAACTTGATTCCAAAAGAGGGTAGTCAAAGAAAAATAACACAGGCTCAAAAGGGGTAGCAAAGTATATAAAGTGTTTGGGTAGCAGAAAAAGGGCCTCCCAACCTCAAGAACGTCAAACATGGTATCTTTTCGCGATCACAACATTGACGAACATGTCTGTCTTCTTGGTGTGCCGTGGTCACAAGACATTTTTTCATCCCTTAGCGATAAACTTTCCAACAAACATCAATTGACTAAACATCCTCAAGCCCGATCTTCCCAATGATTTGAAGGTGAATTTTACTCGACCTTAATTCCAAAGTATTTCAACTCTTTATTATCCTCGAAACTGTCTTTTTCTTAGTTGTCCAATTCAAGCTTAAACAATTTTCTAAGATCTGGCCAAAAATTCCGCATGCATGTCATGTCATTAAAACTAGCGGGAAAAGAACTAAACATGGAATGACACAAAAGGAAAAACTATATTTCATTGAGTAAACAACAAGACAAACAACCTAAAATACGAGTTACAACCCTAAATAACCCGGCTAATGAAAATAGCAAAAGAACAGAAAGACAAGACTCACACAAACGAAATGGAGAGATAGGAGGGTTTGACTCAATAAAACAAATAAAATCTGGATCACAACCCTGAAATAAGCCAGATAATAGAAAAAACATCAAAACAAACTACTAAGATTCCTTCCTAGTAAGGAGGGAATGACTTTACAATTGCTAAGCTTGACATTTAGCCACAAATTTGCTCATCAGGATCAGCAGAGCCATCTCCAATTTCAAAATCATTAACTTCAGTTAGCAAATTCCCGAGAGGATTCTCATACTCCATGTCACCACGCATCATCCCCACAAAGTGTGCATCATCATGTGCAGGTAAAGGATTCTGCACGATATTCTGGGCGCCACTGTCTTGAATCACAATCAGTTTTTTCCTGGATCATCCTTTCTATTTCTCTTTTCAAATCTCGACAGCTTTCAACATTGTGCCCCTGGGCATTGGAATGGTATTCACACCTTTTAGAAGGGTCAAAGCTTCTTGCACGTGGGTCCACATGATTTGGAGAAATAGGTGCAATCATGTCATAATGCATTAATTTCTCAAACAAGCTTGCATAGGACTCTCTTATTGGTGTAAAATTATCTTTCAACTTTTGTTCCCCTCTATACTTCTGGCCTGGATGTGGGTTATAGGGTACCTGAAATTTTTGTGGAAGCTGGTGGAGATTTCGTGATGCTCGTGCTCGCCTTCTGGGGTGTTTTGGTGGCTGGACAACATACTGATGTGGAGCGACAGAGTATTGAGGGTTCTGAGGTGGATAATACTGCTCAGGGGAGTCATGAGAAACCTGATGAGGCTGCACATACCTTCGAGGTGTTTTCGTGGGACCTCTTCTCGAACCTACTGTCATCATGATTTCTTCATCCTTCTCCTGTGCCACTGAAATTATCGGATTCAATCGGGACAGCCTGAGTTGCGGCTCTGAGAATTGCTTGACTTATAATCTTGCCTGTATTAAGACCATTCTCTACCATTTCTCCCATTTTGATTGCTTCCGAGAAGGATTTGCCAACTGCGGACATCATGTTTTGAAAGTAATCTGGCTCTTGCGCTTGAAGGAAGACAGTGATTAGCTTGTGGTCGTCCATGGGTGGCTTAACTCTAGCTGCTTGCTCTCTCCAGTTAATGGCATATTCCCTGAAACTTTCAGTTGGTTTCTTCTTCAGGTTTGAAAGGGAAATGCGGTCTGGGGCAATGTCGATGTTGTATTGGAACTGTTTGACAAAGGCATGTGCCATGTCATCCCAGACATACCAGCGAGACGTGTCTTGATCCATAAACCATTCGGAGGCTACTCTCGTAAGGCTTTCCCCAAAATAAGCCATCAGCAATTCTTTATCTCTTCCCGCACCTCTCAGTTGATTGCAATACCTTTTCAGGTGGGCTATGGGGTCTCCATGTCCATCATACTTTTCAATTTTGGGAGTCTTGAAACCAGGCGGCAAGTGGACATCGGGGAACATACAGAGATCTTTGAAGGCAACACTCTTTTGACCTGCCAACCCTTGCATGTTTTTCAACCGTTGTTCTAAGCTTTTCACTCTTTGGGTCATTTCATCCTGTACCATCTTTCGGGCAGGCTTCTCAATGTTTGCAGGAAGATCAAACGAGTACGAGTGGTACTCAGGAGAGTGGTACTGCTCTTGCTGTGTAGCAAATTGTGACTCATGACCAGGATGTCCTTGACCACTGGCCCATGCTTGACACATTTCGGTCATTTGCTGTTTCAGTATTCTAGTTTTCTCAAACACAGTAGACTCTTGTTGAACCCTCTGACCCTGAGTCTCTTGAGCACTTGTAACAGCTTCGATGTCAGTTATCATTTTTCCTTGGATCTTGTGTTTCCAGCTTACCACAAACCGACCACCTCAACTTTCTTCATAATTCAAAACAAAACATGTTAGAATGGACTCAGTCGGTCCTTATTATTATCAATATTTTCATTTTGTTTTGCATTTTTCTTCTCTTTTTTTTTCCATTTTTCTCATTTTCTTTTTAATGGTTGATCGAACCTGATGTGGGTTGCCTACGTATCATGTGGGAACATGAATCAGATCTTGCGTACTTCGGGAAGATCATGAATAAAGTAAATAAACTAGCTTTTTTTTTTGAATTTTATCGAAAGAAAGACTTATAAAGAAGAAAGGGAATATTTTTGGGATTTTGATTCTTCTTCAAAATTTTTGCAAAGAAAGACTTCTAAAGAAAAGAGATATTTTTTTTTTGAATATTGACCTCTTTTCTGGAATTTCGAAGAAGAACTTCTAAAGAAAGAAGAAAATATTTCTGAATTTTTGGACTTTTATTTTAAAATTGTGAAAGAAAGACTTCTAAAGAAAATATTTTTGAATCTTGAATTTTCTTTTCAATTTTTGAAAGAAGAATGAAAATATTTTTGGATTTTGAGAAGAAATTAAAAGAAAATATTTTTGGATTTTTTTTAAAACAATTGGGGTCTTAAAGAAAGACTTTTTTTAAAGAAGGAAGTAAAGGAAAATATTTTTGGATTTTTTTTTTTGAAAATGGTGGGCCGGAACCGATGAGATTTGCCTACGTATCTCACATCCGGTGAGAATCAGACCTGCGTAGTTCGCCCAATTTTGACGGAACCGGAAAACATGACACTTGAAAATTTTGGCTCATTTTGAAATGACCTTCTTTTTTTTCCAGAATTTTGGCAAATTTTCAGAATTTTCTCAATACTTACCTCTCACTCTTTGATTTTCTATTTTCTCCTCTCTTTTTTTTCTTTTTGATTTTCTTTCCCTATTCTAGAAGCCGGTCAACATGCAAGCCGAAACAAATAAATGTTCACATAGCACATAGAATGCATCAGGATGGTCTGTTATTTTGGGCACACCTTTCCTATGCGGACCCAACCCCTGTGTTGAGTCCCCTAAGTCAAATGCACGTGATGCAAACAAGCGTTCCTACTAGGGATCCGGCATGAGGCTGCGTTATTCTAGGTTTAAAACCTGGGTGTATTGTTCTAGACCTGGCTTACCCGAGCGGACAACTGGGGCCGAAGAGGGGGCGACGTACTGGGAGCACTGAAGTCTACCCGGCCTTGTCGCTTGCCCAGCCTCGTTCTATTTGGTATAATTTCTACAGAAAAAGCGGGCCACGCGAACGTGTGCACCATTTTCAGAAGACTCAGAGAGGTGGCTTAATAAAACATTTATATACAATTCAAACAATAATAAAGCAGTAAACAAATAACATTTAGCACAAAAGATTCACAGAATACAGTAATATTAACAATAAATGAAGCCAAGTAAAAATCATTAACAAGCTCGAATTCTTGAACCCTGAACCAGAGATTCTGGGTTCGATCCCCAGCAGAGTCGCCAGAGCTGTCACACCTCCTATTTACAAATCCCGAGGGGTATACAGGAGTTTTTCTGATTTAAGTGACATTATTTGAAATGAGATCATTTATTTAATCAGAGTCTCCACTTGGAATAAATTATCTGGTGTCCCAAGTCACCGGTTT
Organism: Nicotiana attenuata; assembly: GCF_001879085.1. Taxonomy (NCBI): domain Eukaryota; kingdom Viridiplantae; phylum Streptophyta; class Magnoliopsida; order Solanales; family Solanaceae; genus Nicotiana; species Nicotiana attenuata. Next base: position 163,676 of record NW_017672252.1, on the reverse strand, counting down.
ATTCTGAATCCCAAATTGAGGAAATTTTGTAATTTTTAAAGTCTGCGAACCAGAAATTCTAGATAAGGAATTCTGTTAACCCGGGAGAAGGTGTTAGGCATTCCCGGGTTCCGTGGTTCTAGCACGGTCGCTTAGCAATTATTACTTGGCTTAAGTTGTTTAACTACTCATTTTTAGGACCTATGTGCATTTACCTTTTTACCGCTTTTAAATCACTTGAATTATTCGTAATTAAAGAATTGAGTTACGCGTACGTATCCTCTTTTCTTTTGGCGCGTCAAAATCATGTCACGCGAACGTGTCCACGATTAATAACGCTTTTGTTGATTTATTAAGAAAGTTTAGTTGAAGGTGCGCGAACGCATCCCTCGAGTCTTTTAGAGGTAAATTTGCAATTATATTACGCGAACGTATATATAATCTCAATACTAATCTAAATCGGGCCTAAAGCTGTCACGACCCAAAATCCACTAAGGGTCATGGTGGGCCGGACACCGTTGTCAGGCAAGCCAACTAGAATACTTAATTAAATTCTCGTTATAATAATTTTGAAAACATTTCTTTTATACAATTTAAACAAGACTCACTATATTCCTCCGAATGAATAATGAAATATTTAAACAACTTTTAAGATTTCCGAATAAATCCAAATACAACCCCAAAACCCGGTGTCACAAGTACATGAGCAATTTTCTAAGAGAAACCAACTAGGTACAATAACTGTCCGAAATACAATTGGACAGAAAGTAAATAAAATCCTGAAAGAGACTATACTAGCTGCGGAATCGGCTCGAGGAAGTACAGCTCACGTAGTCTCTGTGCCCGTCATGCCGCTAAGCCACTAGCCACGCAATAAACCTGTGCAACAAAATGCACAGCAAGTGTAGTATGAGTACGAAAATAACGTGTACCCAATGAGTATCCCGCCTAATCTCGAAGAAGTAGAGACGAGATGGTCAACTTTGACACTTACTAATGGTCCGAAAATAATATACTGAAATGTGAGGAAATCATGGATTTATATAGCATGCTCTAGTTCACAAAGCTGTAAAACAGGTAAACACCTTTAACAATTAACAAAGGATTTTCAGGATTTCTTTTCATTTATCTTCAGCAATTTATGTCAGGCCAAAAGGCAATATCAACATCAAGTATTCCACGTAAGCAATATAAACATGCGCATATCATGCCGAGGCGACGGCCCGATCCAACAGAAATATAAACTGTGTCTGCCGAGGGTCGAACGGCCCGAACCAATAGATGCATCTATTTCCCCCGCTCGTGAATCATCCATGCGACGCGGTCAACATAAAGTAAACAAATACCCTGCTCGTGAATCATCCATGCGACGCAATCAACATAAAGTAAACAAATACCCTGCTCGCGAATCATCCATGCGACGCAGGTACACACAGGAATACATGCTCAAACAGTCAATTCAGAATTATCGGGGAACATTTTATCAAATAAAAACCAAATCCTCATTTAATAATTTAAGAAAATGAAGTTTAATCCTTTTTGAAATTCATTTACTAGTTCAATTTGATTTTAACAATTCAAATGTCAATAAGATTGCAAATATCCCAAGTATAGCATGTTTTTGGGTCCTAGACTACCCGGACAATAGCATAATAGTAGCTACGCACGGACTCTCGTCACCTCGTGCGTACGTAGCCCCCACAAATAGGAGCACATAACCAATTAACTCACCTAAGGGGACAATTCCCTCTCACAAGGTTAGAAAGGAGACTCGCCTCGCTCCGAAGATCCATAACCGGCATTCCACGCCCTTCCGAAGACTCGAATCAGTGCACAACGCTCCAAAGCTAGCCAATAATTATGTAAATCCATTAATATATGCTAAGGTACTCATTATAATCCAATTTATAACAATTCCTAACCCCGATCGAAAAGTTGACAAAATTGCCCTCAGGCCCACGTGCCCGAATTTCGAAAAAACTCACAAAATTCGATAACCCATTTCGATACGAGTTCAACCATACCAATTTTATCAAATTCCGATAACAACTTGACCTCCAAATCTTGAATTTTCGTTCTTGAAGAGTTTTACAAAAATCTAGGTTTCTTCCATTTAAATCCGAAATAAATGATGAATATAACCATATAATCATGAAGTATAATTACTTTCGGATATAGAACACTTACCCCAATCCATATGGTGAAAATCGCCTCAAAAATCGCTTCAATCCGAGCTCCATAGCTCCAAATATGATAAAAATGGCCGAAACTTCGAAATATAGCTTCTGCCCAGGTATTTACTCTTCGCGATCACAGAAAATGCTTCGCAATCGCGAAGCACAACATTTCTCAGCCCAAAATTTGCCCTTCGCGATCGCGGAAGAGGCTTCGCGATCGCGGAGAACAAATGCCCAGCTCTTCCGGACAGTCTCTAGTGTAATGGCCATAACTTTTTTCACACAACTCCAAATGACAAATAATTAAATGTTCTAAAAACTAGACTCAAAGATATACAACTTTCATGTATTGGTCATTTCCCAATACCTTATAGATTTCTATATATAATCTGTCAAAATCAGCCCATGTGTAACACAACTTTCTTCTTCTTCTTCCCGAACACCCTGTAGTGTAACAGCCATATCTCTTTGTACACAAATCCAAATCATGAACGGTTTACTTTTCTAGAAACTAGACACAAAGGGTTACAACTTCTATTTTTACATCATCTCAAAATTCTTTATAGATAGTGAGATATGAGCCTCCAAAGTCGACTCAGTGCAGCAGAATATTTACTCTACACGATCGCGAAAGGCTTTCCGCGATCGCGATTCACTGGCCCGTCTCTCACATTTTACTCACCGCGATCGCGACCAATTTCCCGCTATCGCATAGAACACTGCTGTAGCCAAAAACCAGCAGTTATAAATGGCCCAAAAATGGTCTGAAACCACCCCGAAACTCACCCGAGCCCCTCGGGACCCCGTCCGAACGTGCCAACAAGTCTGGAAACATATCACGGACTTAGTCGCGGCTTCAAATCACATCAAACAACGTCGAAATCACGAATCGCGCCAAAATTCATCTTTATGAACTTTGAAATTTCTAACTTTCACATCCGATGCCGAAACCTATCAAATCTCATTCGATTGACCCCAAATTTTGCAGGCAAGTCATATTCGACATTACGGACCTGCTCCAACTTCCGGAATCGCATTCCGACCCCGATATCAAAAAGTCCACTTCCAGTCAAACTTCTCAAAAACCTTCAATTTTCTATCTTTAGCCAAATAACTCCAAAATGGCCTACGGAACTCAGAATTCACTTCCGATCCCGCTCCCAACTCCAGAATCACCATGCGGAGCTACTCCCAGTCTCGGAATCCCAAACGGACATTGGTAACACTGAAATACACTTAAAGCAAACTTATGAAGTTTCTTCCAAAATGCCAACTTCCACAATAGGCGCCAAAACGCTCCCGGGTCATCCAAAACCCAATCCGGGCATACGCCCAAGTCCGAAATCATCATACGAACCTACTGGGACCTTCAGATCCCGATTCCGAGGTCATTTACTCAAAATTCCAATCCTAGTTGATTCCTTCAACTTTAAGCTTCCGAAATGAGAATTCTCTTTCCAAATCAACTCTGAGTTCCCGAAATTCAATTCCAACCACGCGTACAAGTCATAATACCTGAAATGAAGCTGTTCATGGCCCCAGACTGCTGAGCGACGCGCTAGAGCTCAAAATGACCGGTCGGGTCGTTACATTCTATCCCACTTAAACATATGTTCGTCCTCGAACGTGCTGAGTATTATACTGAAGTAGTCTGAAATCACTGTTTAACACCTCATGCACCTTCCTGTGCTACCACAACTTAGTTGAGCACATTAGCTCGATAGATTCTGAAGATATCCCCTTTTATGCAAGCAATTAAGCCTTAGAGCTCAATTCCAACATCTGGAGTTCTATGCCAGGCCTGTTTCCAACATACGATCACCATATCAATTACTACACGCTGTACTCAAACATGACTGCATAACTTTGCTGAATTCTCACTTTGCAACACTTAATCCACAAGACCACGATAATATTTTTTGATCAACTTAACCAAAATTCAATGAATCAGATGCTCCCATTGCACCTCATGACACACACAAGTCTTACTCTACCTCTTACAATACCGCCACGACGGATGAGATGTGCCGAAATTCATATTCAACTACCGAGTCAACCAATCATTGAGTCATACTTCTGACAAGAAACATTACCACATTCTGAGCCAAATAATGATCTCAACTCCTTAATATACGTCATATAATCATATTGCACTGATCCTAAATCCAATAATCTCGTCTCACCCAGTACGAACGGCTCAGGCAATAGCCATCTCGGACATGGTCAAAAGTCCCATATGATGCCACAATGTGCCAATAGGCTACCAATTAGGATGCGATACAGAAGGAAAATGAACTCTGAAAAGGAAGTTCAATTATCCCGCTCGTGAATCATACATGCGACGCGGGCAACATACTGAACAGACACCCCGCTCGCGAATCATACATGCGACGCGGGATCACAGCTAATACGAGCTTTCCTCAGAAGACAGGATACGAAACACATAAAACAGGTATGGGGAACTGTGCTGAACATCACACTGTTGCGGCGTGCAACCCGATCCAAATAACATACCCATGGCGGCGTGCCACCCGATCCACATATAGAACTCACATAAGGAGATGTACGTCGAGCTAAATTACTCATTACAACAAAATACCGAATATCGGTCATAAACACACTAAGTGTATAATACCATTCCCTGGGGAGACATATAACGCTATAATCCACAAACTCGGGCACACTGAAGTGCGATACAGGATCTGAATCTCAAGAGCCATTCTGCTCATATAACATCATCGCCACGCGGAGCCTCAACACATAAAAATTTACCAAGCCGTCTCATAACTCATACGGCGCAATACATCATTACCTGGAATAACTGATGACAAAATAACACCCCGACTGTCCCTCCATAAGGAACGCTCGCTGAAACATACACAACTGGCCTGATATAAAGCCCTGTTCACATATAAATCAATCCACTGATCTCAAGCCGATTTCTGATTGCACCAACTTGGCTAATAACCTTTCAAAGGTCCATAGTAACTCCCTTTTCCTCATAACACATAAGAACAACCATCATAACCGGAGCAACCACCTCAGTTCATAACCCAATAAACAAAGTGCCCTCCAGGCATAATTTCTCAAATTTAGTGACATTACCACAATCCTCATACTTGGTTTAAATCTTTAATCAATCGAGTGACTACATGTCACACTTATGCAATCTTCCCGTGGGACACGCTCCCACAATCTCTCAAAATAAACAATGGGTCCGCACACCTGAACCACCGGCCGCACTAACACCGAAAAGTGATCAAGAATCCTTACCAGGATGCAAAGCTTTTTTCACAAAACATCGATCTCAGGTGACGCTGAAGACAATACCAATTTACTTTAATCATTCAACCCTTTCCTTGCTCATCCGAGCCCGTGACATCCTTGTCAACACCGAACTGCAACCTTGATCCTCACTTCGTATTTTCATGCTACTCACTGCACCCAACGTGCCAGCATACGATAGAACACGATTTTCATCGTAACTCCGAAATCATTAATATTTTAACACTTCATCACATAAGAACTTTTCACTTAACTCACTTCAGGAGAATCATAGCAACACACAGGTAACTTCCCATAACCGTAGGATATGCAAATCTCTAAGTAGTGGTCCAAGCCACCATAGCCCTTTCGGAATCCGCTTCCACTTCGTTATGGTGTTAATCAAAATATACACCGCACATCAATAATAATAAGATGGAATTATTTGGTTCCTGACCCTGAACCACTTGTGAGGGGAAAAATTAATATACTTTCGTATATAACGTATATCAAACTGATATAGATAACTTTGTTCGTGGAGGCACTTAATAAATTATTTTGCTAAACCAACTGTGATGTAAACCAACTTATCAAGATGAACTATCTTGAATAAAAAATCTGGAAATTATGCTCTATATTAAATTATTGAGCAAGTTACCTCGCAAACACCAGGTTGCGGGTCAATAATAATTGCACATGTAACCATCTCATTGATGCATCTTATGTGGTATACATGGCAGGTGAATGGGCCCATATTCACCTTTGATATTTCCAGCATTCATGGGATTCAATCCCAGTTTTAATTGGTCTATTAATTAATGAGAACAAGCAATGTAAGAGAATTCGTAAAGAACTTTCTAGTTTTTTAATATTTACCCATGTGAATTCTCTTTTAATTTTTGCACATCATACTTGAATTAACATGGCTAAACCAATTATGCCAACTGGATAAATTATCAATATTGATAAACTTCAGGTTTACACCATGATGTGTGCAATTATGAATAAACTCCAAGTTTATTATGATATGGGTTTTATATCAATAAATATCCACTTCATTGTGGTATTCTTTTATTTATGTAGTACAAATTGGAGAATAAAGCGGGTAGCTTTTCACATATATATTACCCTGCTACAAGTTGTAGTAATAGAAAATATTAAATCTTTCCTTTATTTATAGCCTCAATATAATCAACCGATTTCGCGTATACTTTGAAAACTGAATAAGTTTCTTTGAGACTTACTACAACACAATACTTTATTGGTAATTAATTGTGTTTTTCCAAAATAGTATAATTGGCTCTATGACGACCCAAAGGGTCATCACCGGATTTCTCTCTTTATCCGTGCTTCCGAGGCCTTGAAAACCTCACCTTTAGTTGCCTCGATTTGCGCGCACAGTCCGGGCGCGTAGCCGGAAAAATTATATGTTAAATTCTGTGAAAAATTTCAAAATGTGGCTTTAAAATGATTAAAGTTGACTTCGGTCAACATTTTTGGTAAACGGACCCGGACCCGTGATTTGACGGTCCCGGAGGGTCTGTAGAAAAATATGGGACTCGGGCATATGCCCGGAGCCGAATTCTGAGGTCTAGAGACCGAGAAAAGAATTTTTCTGTTTAATTGTTTTTCTGAAATTATTAAGGAAAATGGAAATAAAAATTGATTAAAAGACTATGGTATCGGGCTCGTATTTCGGTTCCGACGCCCGGTACAGGTCTTAAATATGTGTTAAGAGCTTTCTGTGAAGTTTGGTCGGAATCGGACGTCATTTGCCGTATTTTGGACCTAAATATCTAAAGTTTGAAGTTTGTGAAGTTAGAATGAAAAATGATGACTTTGAGGCTTGATTCATTGATTTTGATGTTGTTTTGGCGATTTGATCGCTCGAGTAAGTTCGTAGGATGTTATTGAGTTAGTGTGTGTGATCGGTTAGGAGCCCTGAGGGCTCGGGAGTGAATCGGAGGTGGTTCGGGGTGTTTTTACACTTGGAATGCAATTTTTGCCCAGATAATTTGTTCTTCGCGAACGCGGCCTCAAGCTCGCGTTCGCAGTGCCCTGTCAACTTTCTCTTCCGCGTTCGCGACCCTCTTTCCCGCGTTCGCGTAGCCCCTTCAAACCCTTCAACGCGTTCGCATCTGCCTACTCGCGTTCGCGTAGGCCATTTGCCCAGGGCCCCAGCTTTCCTTCTTCGCGTTCGCGTGCTCTCAATTGCGAACGCGATTCCCCCAGTTCTTCTTCATCGCGAACGCGTCCTTGATGTCGCGATCGCGAAGGGTAAATCCCTCCAGTGATTTTCTTTTAAAGTTCAAAACAGTAGCAGCACGGGATTTTCCTCATTTTTCCACACAAACTCTTCTCCCTAACACCCCATAGACGATTTTGAAGAGCCTTTTCCTCCATAGCTTCTTAGATACCATTGTTTCGAAGTCCGATTTTAGAGGAAAGGCGGTATTGGAGAGTTGATTGCTATTCTTTGGACCGAGGTAAGTGTTTGATCTAACTTTGGCTTGAGGGAATAGGATTAGAGTGTTATTAATTGCTAAATGCTAAATGATCGAGTACGGTGTATAGGCATGGTGACGAGTATCTATACACCGGTGTCTAGCATGACCGTGGGTCCTTGTTTGCACGTATTTCTGATATTTTTGAGACTCTTCTATGCTAATTGATAAATTCTACATAGTGTGAAGAGTTTGAGGATTGGTTATGAATTGTAAATTCTTTGGAGCGTTGGCTCGAACAATAAAAATACTATTGAGTAAGAAATGAAAGAAATGGAAAGAGATATGATTAATCCCTTGCCGGGATGGTTTTAGTATATTGATTATCTCCCTTGCCGGGATGTGAAAGTTGTTGTTGTTACTCCCTTGCCGGGATTTAGCTATTTAATTGTGTTATCCCTTGCTGGGACATTTCTTATTATCTGCTTATTCCCTCGCCCGTTTGGTTGTGATTGTTGTTTGGGGGAGGAAGAGTGATAATGCACGAAGGGTCATTCCGTGCCATGTTTTGATTAAATTTGCACGAAGGGTCATTCCGTGCCATGTTTTGATTATTTATGCACGAAGGGACATTATGTGCTCTGATTTTGACTATAATTGCACGAAGGATCATTCCGTGTCATCAAAATGAGAGTTATGTGAGGAAAAGCACGAAGGGTGATGCCGTGCATTCTATTTGATTGTTTTTTTGGTGAGAATGAGAGTAAAAGCACGAAGGTTGATGCCGTGCAACTGTTGATTCTCTTGTTTTTGTTAATTATTGTTATTGCCCTGTTTCTTACTTAAGTTGATGACTTTATATCCGATTTGTACTCCCCCATAGCATGCTTCCCTCCCTAGTTAACTGTTTAATTTCGGTATTCTTTCCTTTATTGCATATATATATATATACTGAACTGCACAGATTGACTTGGTAGTCCAGTCTAGCCTCGACACTACTTCGCCGGGGTTAGGCCAGGCACTTGCTAGCACATGGGGTCGGTTGTGCTGATGCTACACTTCTGTGCTTTTTTCACAGATTACGGTACCAGAGCAGCTCTTGGACCACAGCAGTAGTCGATCGGGAGCCCTCTTCAGTCCAGGGACTTACGAGGTAGCCTAGCTGGCGTTCGTAGGCCGAAGTCCCTTTCCATATTTTCTGTTTGTTTTCATTGTACCGAGACAGACATTATGTATTTTTCTATTCAGACTTGTTTGTAGCACTCTTTAGTGGTTCGTGAGACAGCGACTCCAGTCTTGGGTAGTGAAATATTAGACTTCCGCATTTTGGGTTTTCATTTATTTATGTTTTAAAAGACTTCCGCATTTATTTAAAGACTCGTTATTTTATTATTGTTATGTGGTTATCCGAAAATGTTTAAATGTTTGGCTTGCCTAGCTCCTACAGTAGGCGCCATCACGACTCCCGATTGTGGGAAATCTGGGTCGTGACAAGTTGGTATCAGAGCTCTAGGTTACATAGGTATCGCTACTCACGGACAAACTTGGTAGAGTCTGAGGGATCGGTACGGAGACGTCTGTATTTATCCCCCAGAGGCTACGGAGTTAGGAAAAAAAATTCACTTTTGTTCTTTCTTGTCGTGCGATTATGTTTCTCAAATACTGATTGTCGTTCTACTCTGTTCTTTCGCAGATGTCGAGAACACGTGCTTCCTCTTCTACCGCGCAGCAGCATGAGCCCCCAGCAGCAGCTCCTACGAGGGGCAGAGGCCGAGGCCGTGCCAGAGGCCGAGGCCGGGGCAGAGCTCAGCCCCGAGCAGCAGTCCCTGAGGTGGAGCCTCGTGTTGATTATGATAAGGAGGTTCCAGCCCCAGCAGCTCCGGTGGGCCCAGCTCAGGTCCCAAAGGGGTTCATAGCCACCCCAGTTCTTCAGGACGCTCTGGTACAATTTGTAGGCTTTGTGGAGAGCGTCACTAGAGCGGGTTTGCTTCCAGTAGCACCAGCCACTTCTCAGGTTGGAGGAGGAGTTCAGACTCCTGCTACGCGTACTCCAGAGCAGGTAGCTCCCCAGGCACAGGTTCCAGTGGTTCAGCCAGCTGTGGCAGTTCAGCCGGGTATTGTGACTTAGACCGGCGATGGAGCGGCTATGTCCTCAGATGCCTTGTGGAGGCTTGATAGGTTCTCCAAGCTCTTCACCACCACATTCAGCGGTGCTTCATCAGAGGATCCCCAGGATTTCTTATTCAGCTTCCATGAGATCCTTAGGACCATGGGTATTGTGGAGACCAATGGGGTCGATTTTGCCACCTTCCGGCTTACAGGATCCGCCAAGACTTGGTGGAGGGACTATTGCCTATCTAGACCAGTAGGGTCTCCAGCATTGACATGGGATCAGTTCGCGGAGTTGTTTTTGGAGAAGTTTCTCCCAGTCACTCAGCGGGAGGCACTTCGCAGGCAGTTCGAGCGCCTCCAGCAGGGCTCCATGACAGTCACCCAGTATGAGACGCGGTTCATTGATTTGGCACGCCATGCTATTGTTATACTCCCCACAGAGCGAGAGAGGGTGCGGAGGTTTATTGATGGATTGGTTCAGCCGATCCGTCTCCAGATGGCTATGGGAGCTGGTAGTGAGATTTCTTTTCAGGAGGCGGCCAATGCGGCCCGTAGAGTGGAGATGGCTCTTGCACGAGGAGGTGGTCAGGTGTCAGATAAGAGGCCTCGTCATTCTGGTAGGTTCAGTGGTACCTCGTTTGGAGGTAGGGATTCTTATGGTAGAGGCCATTCACCGAGACCCTTTCAGTCAGCACTCTAGGTTTCTCATGGTACTCCAAGCGGTGGTGGTTCTCAGCAGCATTATTCTGATCAGCAGCCCATCAGTGCACCTCCACTTCAGAGCTTCCGGGGAAGACATTCCGGTCGACAGGGCCAGCAGTCTCAGCAGCCGAGGACTTGTTATGGTTGTGGTGACCCCGGTCACATTATCAGATTTTGCCCTCGAGCCTCGGGTAGCTCTCAGCAGCAGGGTCCTTGCCCCATGATTCAGGCACCAGGTGATCCACAGCTTGCCCAGCCAGCTAGAGGCGGGGGTAGAGATCATAGAGGTGGAGGTAGAGACCGTAGAGGTGGAGCTCGGACCGGCAGAGGTAGGGTCAGCCAGTAGCCGATCGTTCCAGAGACATGGCTCAGGGAGGTGGGGCCCAGCCACGGTGTTATGCTTTGCCAGCCAGGCCAGAGGCTGAGTCGTCAGATGCTGTCATTACAGGTACTATTCTGGTCTATGATAGGGATGCTTCAGTGCTATTTGACCCTGGGTCTACGTATTCATATGTGTCGTCCTATTTTGCACCCTACCTGGTTATGCCTAGTGATGCTTTGGGTATTCCTGTTTATGTATCTACACCGGTGGAGGATTCTATAGTGGTCGACCGAGTTCATCGTTCCTATGTGGTAGTATTTGAGGGTCTTGAGACCCGTGTTGATTTATTGCTCTTAGACATGGTGGATTTCGATGTTATATTAGGGATGGATTGGTTGTCCCCGTATCATGCTATCTTGGATTGTCACGCCAAGACCGTGACCTTGGCTTTGCCAGATTTACCTCGATTGGAGTGGAGAGGGACCCCAGGTCATGCCACCCGCAGTGTTATCTCATATGTGAAGGCTCGACGCATGGTCGAGAAGGGGTGTTTAGATTATCTGGCGTATGTTCGTGATTCCAGCACAGAGGTTCCTTCTATTGACTCTGTTCCTGTTGTTCGGGAGTTCCCCGAGGTTTTCCCTTCAGACCTGTCGGGTATGCCGCCCGACAGGGATATTGATTTTTGTATTGACCTGGCTCCGGGCACTCAGCCCATTTCTATTCCGCCGTATCGCATGGCCCCGCCAAAGCTGAAGGAGTTAAAGGACAAGTTGTAAGATTTGCTAGAGAAGGGTTTCATCAGGCCTAGTGTTTCTCCTTGGGGTGCGCCAGTGTTATTTGTGAAGAAAAATGATGGATCGATAAGGATGTGCATTGATTACCGGCAATTGAACAAGGTGACGATAAAGAACAAGTATCCACTGCCGAGGATTGATGATTTCTTTGACCAGCTTCAGGGTGCAAAGGTGTTTTCAAAGATAGACTTGAGATCTGGCTACCATCAGCTGAGGATTAGGGCGTCTGATGTCCCTAAGACAGCATTCCGCACTCGGTACGGGCATTATGAGTTTTTGGTCATGTCATTTGGGTTGACCAATGCCCCAGCAGCATTTATGGAGTTGATGAACCGAGTGTTCAGGCCTTATCTAGATTTGTTCGTGATAGTCTTTATTGATGATATTCTGGTGTACTCCCGCAGCCAGGAGGAGCACGAGCAGCACCTCAGAGTGGTTCTTCAGACTCTGAAGGATAGTCAGTTATACGCTAAGTTCTCGAAGTGCGAGTTCTGGTTGAGTTCAGTTGCATTTCTAGGTCATGTCGTATCAGCAGAGGGTATTCAGGTGGATCCGAAGAAGATTGAGGCAGTCAAGAACTAGCCTCGACCAGCATCAGCTACCGAGATTCGGAGTTTCTTGGGGTTAGCAGGTTATTACCGTCGATTCGTGGAGAGATTTACATCTATTGCAGCCCTGATGACCAGGTTGACCCAGAAGGGTGCCCAGTTCAGATGGTCAGACGAGTGTGAGGAGAGCTTTCAAAAGCTCAAGACAGCTCTAAATACGACACCGATATTGTTTTTGCCCACAGACTCAGGACCTTATACAGTTTATTGTGATGCTTCCCGTATTGGGCTTGGTGCGGTATTGATGCAGGATGGCAGAGTCATTGCTTATGCTTCGAGGCAGTTGAAGATCCACGAGAAGAATTATCCGGTTCATGATCTCGAGTTGGCAGCCATTGTTCATGCTTTGAAGATTTGGAGGCATTACCTATATGGTGTGACGTGTGAGGTGTACACTGATCACAAGAGTCTGCAGTACTTGTTCAAGCAGAAGGAGTTGAACTTGAGGCAGAGGAGGTGGTTGGAGCTATTGAAGGATTATGATGTTACTATTTTGTACCACCTGGGGAGAGCCAATGTGGTGGCCGATGCATTGAGTAGGAAGTCCGCCAGCATGGGTAGTCTTGCTTATGTTCTGGTCAGCCAGAAACCGCTTGCTTTGGATATTCAGGCCCTGGCCAATCGATTTGTGAGGTTGGACATTTCTGAGCCTAGCAGAGTGTTAGCTTGTACGGTCGCTCGTTCTTCATTATTGGAGTGTATCCGTGATCGGCAGTTTGATGATCCACAATTGTGTGTCCTGAGAGACACGGTGCAGCGTGGAGGTGCCACGAAGGTGAATTTAGATGATGATGGTGTTTTGAGATTGCAGAGGTGAGTTTGTGTGCCCAATGTCGATAGGATTCGAGAGTTGATCTTAGAGGAGGCCCATAGTTTGCGGTATTCTATTCACCCGGGCGTCGCGAAGATGTATCAGGACTTGCGGCAGCATTATTGGTGGCGTAGGATGAAGAAAGATATTGTTACATATATGGCTCGGTGTTTGAACTGTCAGCAGGTCAAGTATGAGCATCAGAGGCCTGGTGGTTTGTTTTAGAGGATTGAGCTTCCCGAGTGGAAGTGGGAGAGGATTACCATGGATTTCGTTACCGGACTTCCGATGACTCGGAAGAAGTTTGACGCTATTTGGGTCATTGTTGATAGGCTGACCAAGTCAGTGCATTTCATTCCTGTTGCAGCCACTTATTCATCGGAGAGGTTAGCTGAGATCTACATCCGAGAGATTGTTCGCCTTCATGGGGTGCCGGCATCTATCATTTCGGACCGGGGTACACAGTTTACCTCGCGCTTCTGGAGAGCAGTTCAGCAGGAGTTAGGCACCCAGGTTCAGTTGAGCACAGCGTTCCATCCTCAGACGGACGGCCAGTCCGAGAGGACTATTCAGATATTGGAGGATATGCTCCGAGCCTGTGTCATTGATTTTGGAGGCTCGTGGGACCAGTTTTTGCCTTTAGCAGAGTTCGCCTACAACAACAGCTACCAGTCCAGCATTCAGATGACTCCATATGAGGCGTTGTATGGTAGGCGATGTCGGTCTCCAATCGGATGGTTTGAGCCGGGAGAGGCTCGGTTATTGGGTACAGATTTAGTTCAGGAGGCCTTGGATAAGATCAAGATCATTAAGGACAGGCTTCGTTCGGCTCAGTCGCGGCAAAAGAGTTATGCGGATCGTAAGGTTCGAGATGTAGCTTTCATGGTTGGTGAGCGGGTCTTGCTCCGAGTGTCGCCTATGAAGGGCGTGATGAGATTTGGGAAGAAGGGCAAGCTTAGCCCTAGGTTCATTGGCCCATTTGAGATTCTCGATCGTGTGGGAGAGGTGGCTTA
>NW_017672252.1:149322-149428 GCF_001879085.1 Nicotiana attenuata | reverse complement strand
TGGAAAGAGACATGATCAATCCCTTGCCGGGATGTGAAAGTATATAGTTACTCCCTTGCCGGGATTTAGCTGTTTAATTGTGTTTTCCCTTGCCGGGACATTTCTT
>NW_017672252.1:132755-149304 GCF_001879085.1 Nicotiana attenuata | reverse complement strand
TTGATTATATTTGCACGAAGGGTCATTCCGTGCCATGTTTTGATTATATTTGCACGAAGGGTCATTCCGTGCCATGTTTTGATTATTTATGCACGAAGGGACATTCCGTGCTCTGATTTTGACTATAATTGCATGAAGGATCATTCCGTGTCATGAAATGAGAGTTATGTGAGGAAAAGCACGAAGGGTGATGCCGTGCATTCTATTTGATTGTTTTTTTGGTGAGAATGAGAGTAAAAGCACGAAGGTTGATGCCGTGCAACTGTTGATTCTCCTGTTTTTGTTAATTATTGTTATTGCCCTGTTTCTTACTTAAGTTAATGACTTTATATCCTGTTTGTACTCCCCATAGTATGCTTCCCTCCCTAGTTAACTGTTTAATTTCGGTATTCTTTCCTTTATTGCATATATATATATATATTGAACTGCACAGGTTGACTTGGTAGTCCTGTCTAGCCTCGTCACTACTTCGCCGGGGTTAGGCCAGGCACTTGCCAGCACATGGGGTCGGTTGTGCTGATGCTACACTTCTGTGCTTTTTGCACAAATTACGGTACCGGAGCAGCTCTTGGACCACAGTAGTAGTCGATCGGGAGCCCCCTTCAGTCCAGGGACTTACGAGGTAGCCTAGCTGGCATTCGCAGGCCGAAGTCCCTTTCCATATTTTCTGTTTGTTTTCATTGTACCGAGACAGACATTATGTATTTTTCTATTCGGACTTGTTTGTAGCACTCTTTAGTGGTTCGTGAGACAGCGACTCTAGTCTTGGGTAGTGAAATATTAGACTTCCGCATTTTGGGTTTTCAGTTATTTATGTTTTAAAAGACTTCCGCATTTATTTAAAGACTCGTTATTTTATTATTGTTATGTGGTTATCCGAAAATGTTTAAATGTTTGGCTTGCCTAGCTCCTACAGTAGGCGCCATCACGACTCACGATGGTGGGAAATCCGGGTCGTGACAGGCTCTTGCAGAGTTCTCAATTAATTTTTTAGTACCACATATTCTTCAACACCCATATGGTGAATTTCTCTTTTAAAGAGAAAGTTATACCATTATGGTTATGGTCAAAATTATATGCAAGATCTGTTTCTTGCATTACCGTTGTCTTTTAACAATTACAATGCCAAAATATTTTGGCGAACAATAGGTACGTGACCAATGACCATTCATGCCATAATAATGACATTATTTTCTTATATCATCTCAAACCTCCTTTTAGAGGTGAGTGCGGTATATTCACTACCACTAGCACGTTCATATTCTTTGAAGAATGAATATGTATTCATAAATCAGATGTTGTCACATTCACATCATGAATGGACCATAATCATCTATATGTGCTTTACAAAATCTCATGTCAAATCGATGACAAATATTTTTCACAGAGTGAAAGATTATTTTGAGAATCCTTATTGTTCTCATTACCACAAATGATGACGATTATAATTTCGTCTATTGCCACGTCCATATCCATTGATACATTCATAGTAATAATGTTGTCTTCTTTCAGACTTATCACATACTGCTATCACATTCTCTTAAGGGAATGAGAATGGAGCAAATTCAATGGGACGGGTTTTCAATTCTTTGCCCACAATCATACATGAATTTGATCATGGCGAGGCATAGAAATTTTACCACTTCAGGTGGTTATAATTTCTTACAAACTCCATTAGAGTTATAATCAAACTTTGTTGTCTTTGCTTGTATATAAAATCAAATTATAGAATTTCAAGAATTTAAAAGAGAAAAATAAAGTAAAATACTTACCTTAAATCCAGAATTTAATCATGAAGGAAGTTTATGGAATAATTGACAATCATTATGCTCAATCCCAAAGTTTCTACTCAATTGGTTAGAGTCTCGTGCTGATAACGTGTTATAAAATAATAAAAGAAGAAGAAGAGTAGTGCAGAGAAAAGTAGAGGGAGAGAATTCTTATTGAATTTGGGATGATTACAATGGAATAGATTTATTTATAGGCAGAGAGTGACTTAGCCACCAAGTAATAAAACCTAGAATCTCTCTAAATATAAACATTCACCATAAATAAAATTCTATTTATAACAGGATTTAAGTTGTAGGATTTTAATTAAAAGAAAAGAAAAATTAGAAAAGGGGAGATCAGATTATTAGACCCCTAAGACCCTTACATCAACAACGGCGCTCTCTATCTTCAGCGAAAACCAGAGAAGGCCGACCCCCCTCCCACCATACACTCTACTCCTCTCGTTCACTCACCCTCCTAGATTCAAGCCTATTCACACTCACCTTACAATCTGAACCTCATTCTCATGCCTTCCCTGAGTTGAAGTAAAAATCCCGAAATTTAAGAAACTAGAAAGACAGAGATCTAACACACACAAAAAGCTTCGAACAAGAGGAATGAAAGGGATCTAGATAGCCGCCTCAATTTTTGCTTGTTTTGCACTACATTTTCTGAAACTTCTAAGGCGTAACCGGGCTAGAACTATCTTATTCCTACTACTCCAATTTTCTCAGTTTTTGTTTTCGAAGCTGGTTCGATTTGGGATTCTGCTACTGCTCTGCCTGGAAATCTTTTGCTGAACACCATCATTTGGATTCAAGATCTTTATTTGGTCAAATCAATTGTTCTTTTCGCTATCGGGTACATTCTGACCCTACACGAATACTCTATAATTAAGGTCTGATGTTGGAATCTCTGTATGCAAATGTTGCCATGTTTATTCCTCTGTGTGTTATGACTGATAAATTTATGTCAATAGCATGCTTAATATGAAGAGTCTGCAAATCTGATTTATAGCTGGCTAGATCTACTTTCTCAATATGTTTGGAAATTCCTTGAAAGCATGTTGTTGTCCTTTCATTATAGATTTTGTGGTATCGTGTTTTGCATGTCATACAATTGAAAAGGAAAGGCTGGATATGTAATTAAGAAGTAGCCAGGATATTCTTAGAGTTGTAAAAATGAATTCATGTGAATGTCCTTGCAAATTCAATTGGGTGCAGGCTTGGTGTTGATTGTAATAAAATGCTATAAGTTTTTTTTTTTTTTTTTTTTTTTGTAATCCACCTGTATAAGTGCAAAATAGCTCCTTGTCTAATGCTTGAATGAAAATGTTTGAACACTGTTTCCTGTTAGTCGTAGTGTGTCGAGTTTTCCTTACTCCGCTTGGATAACGATTTTTTTTGTTTGAATGGTGGTTATTTGAGTTTTCTTTATGTATTATTTTAACTGATTGATGAAGTTAAGTTGAGTAGACAAATTAGTTCATTGGTGATTGTTCTCTATTAAATAGTAATATCTTTGGAGATTAACTATTGAATTCTCTGGATAAGGATGGT
Organism: Nicotiana attenuata; assembly: GCF_001879085.1. NCBI lineage: Eukaryota > Viridiplantae > Streptophyta > Magnoliopsida > Solanales > Solanaceae > Nicotiana > Nicotiana attenuata. The sequence continues at coordinate 145,975 of NW_017672252.1, read as the reverse complement.
CGTGAATTTGAGTGTTAAAAAGATGCTTCAACTTTAGGGACAATTGGGCCAAAGTTCGTAAATGACAGGCTTGGCCGAATCTAGTGAAAAAACCTATCCTTTCTCCACAACTCTACTTCCACAAATCATGACCCTTACAATAATCTCAAAGTTTAGGAAAATAATTCAAATGCTCTAGTTGCTTTAGGCGTGATTAATAAACCATTGTGACTATGGGTACGGTTCCCGTGACATAGTTAGGATGCCTAATTCCAAAATTCGGGGGTGCATTTCATGTAACCCGATTATAGCAACTTCGAATAATAAAATCCTTTTTAATAATTTGAGGCGTGCCATGCCATGCCAAATAAAATCTCAAAACCTATGGCCCTCACTTAATTGGAATTTTATCCTTAAAAACCGAGGCGCGCCATTTAGCAAATTTTCCAGGACCCTCGCAAAGTTGAAAGTGTGTAGTTGCTTTAGGCGTGTTATTTTAATAATATTACCTTCCTAAACTCGAGTGCGCATTTCATGTGACCCAATTCCAAATCTCAATAACGTTGAATAAAATGTGTTTCGGATTGCGGGTGTATTTCATGTGACGCGGTCCAAAGACATGTTGTAGACGACGTTAAAATCTTCCTTAAAATAAATAAAAGCGGTTTTAAAGTTAAAATGCACATAAGTTCAAAATGTTTTAAAATTAGATAATTATGCCAATTATAGCCATTGAGTGACCGTGCTAGAACCACGAAACTCGGGAATGCCTAACACCTTCTCTCGGGTTAACAGAATTCCTTACTCGGATTTCTCTGTTCGCAGACTGTAATACAGAGCCAATCTTTTCCTCGATTCGGGATTTGAACCGGTGACTTTGGGACACCATAAAATTATCCCAAGTGGCGACTCTAAATTTAATAAATAAATAATCCCTTTTCGATTGTCACTTTAAGTTGGAAAAAACTCCCTTATATACACCCTTCTAGAGTGTAGGTGAAAAAGGAGGTGTGACAGATATTACACTAAAAATATAAAAATATTTATATGATAACTGTAATATAATGTAATTCCTTAAACAGAAGACAAATTGCTATTTGGTTCAAGAACCGCCGTGCACGGTGGAAGACAAAGCAATTGGAGAAAGATTACAATGTTCTTAAAGCCAGTTTTGATTCTCTCAAACATAACTATGAAAATATAAAAATATTTATATGCTAGTTTTTGAAAAAGCTTTATGACAAAAATAATGAATCCAGGACAAAAAAACTTCAGCTTATTTAGTGCTGAAGTTTTTACAAATGAACTAAATAACTTCAGCATCTTCTACTGAAGTTTTTGAAAAAGCTTATCCAGGACAAAAAAACTTTAGCTTATTTAGTGTTGAAGTTTTTATAAATGAACTAAATAACTTCAGCATCTTCTGTTGAAGTTTTTGAAAAAGTTTAATGGCAAAACTAATGAATCCAGGATAAAAAAATTTCAGCTTATTTAGTGCAATTACAAACAAAAACTTCAGCAAATAGAGAACAAAACTTCATCTACTATGATTAAGTTAAGCAATTACAAAAAAAAAAATTCAGCAAATAGAGAACAAAATTTCAGCTACTATGCTTAAGTTTAGCAATTACAAACAAAAACTTCAGAACACTTGCTACTTCAGGCCCGTCTACTAGAATGCTGAAGTTTTGCGTGATTGCCTTTGCTACTTCAGCCCCGTATGCTGAAGTTACGCGAAAAAGTGCGTACGTTTGCAATTTTTTTTACAAAGCGGGCACAAGTTAAAACATGACCCAAAAAGCGGGTATAGATGCAAATGCCCCAAAGCCCAAGCCAGTCTCCTCCGGCCATCTCCCATATTGCGGCCCAAGCCCCAAAGATTGGGCTTTTTCTTTTAAAGCAACCTAACATTTTAAACCAAAAATTAAAATAATAATGATAGTTTCATAATCGTTAAACTTTTTGAAATGTCCTGGTTTAACTGGGCACAAGATTAAAGTGATAGTTAAAATTTTCTGTTATTACTGTAGTAAGTAGGAGTTGGTGCAAGAAGTAGAACAATTTTGAGAGAGAAAAAAATGACAGGATAGTCATTAAATAGGAAATGAGGGACCGCCATAACGCGGGCATCACCCTACCTTCGCCATAATGATAGGTAAATCCTCTGTCATAGATGTACCTTCGCAGAGTGCGGGCATCACCCCACCTTCCTGCTGCTGCATTGATGTTGGATAACATAATATACCTGGCAGCATTATCAGGTTCCAGCTCAAATAGACCTTCTGCCACCCTTCTAGCAAGTTTCAAGTTCCCATGTACCCTGCAAGCACCCAAAAGTGCGCCCCACATTCCAATATTGTCTCTTCCCCAAGGAGCTCTCTTGATCAAAGAGGGGTGGCTTTTAAGCTAGAAAAATTGCCTATGGATTTTTAATTGCAAATAAAATTGAGAAGTAATGCATAGGAAACGCTATGTATAGGAATTGCAAAGAGGGGTGGCTTTTAAGCTAGAAAAAAAAAGTTGGGATTACCCAACTTATCACTTTTGGCTTAATTTGGACCTTTTGACTTAAAAGCATTTGACCTTTAAGCTGATTTTAAGTTTGCCAAACACCTCAATAAGCTAAAAAATAACTTAAAAGCTGGTTTGACCAGCTTTTAAGCCCATCCAAACAGGCTCATAATTTCATCCCCACTGAGCTACGTGGACAAATGAAAGAATGACACATCATTTAATGAGAGGCCCACATGAAGTGCCATTAGTCGCGGTGTAATTTTGACAATAGAATTAACGTCATATATATTTTCAGACGAATAGATGGACGGGATTTTTATAAACCATTTAGCATACGATAGGGGTACTTTAAGCCGTTTTCCATATAAAGAAATTAGTACTCCCTAATACTGTTTCAACAAGAATTAAATGTACATGTTTTCTATATTAGCTACAATTCCCTATCGCAATTTTGGAACTATTACTAAATAAATCATGAGAAGTCGACAAAAATATCTGTCACGAAAATTTTAAATTCGCAAATCGCAACCAATGTGAAAATCCATAAGATTTCAAATATACGATTATTTCATGCATTCTGCGACATATTCTTCCCTTGCTAATCCTGAATATTTTTGTTAATTATAGAAATAATCTGCTCTCATGCAACCAAGTGAAGCAATATCTGCTGAGCCTGTGCATCACTTCGCGCGCCTCCTTTCAAACTGCATCCGAACTAATGATCTCAAGCTTGGGAGACTCATACACTCCCGTCTGATCAAGACGGCATTAACCTTTAACACATTCCTCGCCAACCGTCTGATATACATGTACTCTAAATGCTGTTCCATAGAGTATGCGCAACAGGCCTTTAATGAACTGTCAGACAAGAACGCCCAATCTTGGAACACAATGCTGTCAGCTTACTCTCAAAAGGGTCTTTTTGAGAAAACCTTCCAGCTGCTCGATGTAATGCCTGATCCAAATGCTGTGAGCTATAACTCAATCATTTCAAGCTTAACTCATCACGGGTTCCCTAGAAAAGCTATGGGTTTTTTCAAAAGAATGCAAACTCAACGTGGGAATGGGTTTTTGATTGACGAGTTCACGGTTGTTAGCGTGGTAAATACTTGTGCAGGTTTGGGTGCATTGAACTTGTTGCGTGAATTGCATGGGTTAGCAACTGTGATTGGTGTGATGTTTAATCTTGTGGTTTGCAATGCACTTATTGATGCTTATGGGAAATGTGTCAAACCCGGGTACTCTTATTCTATTTTCTGTCAAATGCGCGAGACTGATGTATTCTCGTGGACTTCGCTGTTGGTTGCTTATATACGTGCGTCTAGAATGGCAGATGCGTGCTCACTTTTTGATCATATGCCGATCAGAAATGTGGTGGCTTGGACTGCTCTGATCACAGGGTTTGCGCAAAATGGAGAAGGAGATAAGGCTTTGTGTACTTTCAAGGAAATGCTGGAAGAAGGTATTGTACCGCGTGCATCCACTTACGTTGGTGTCCTAAGTTCTTGTGCAGACATACCTCTTATTGAAAAAGGTAAGCAAGTTCATGGACACATTTTTAGATGTACATGTTTAATTGATTTGCATAATATTTTTGTAGTTAATGCTTTGGTTGACATGTATTCTAAATGTGGAGACATGATATCTGCTATGAGATTGTTTGAGAGGTTAGATGGGAAGGATCGAGTTACTTGGAACTCGATAATAAATGGATTTGCTCAAAATGGGAATGGAGTGATGTCTTTGTTCATGTTTGAGAAAATGATTGAAACAGATACAACACCAAACCATGTAACTTTTCTTGGGGTTTTATCTGCCTGTAGCCACTGTGGTTTATTACCTGAAGGATTTCAATATCTCCATTCAATGGAGAGGAAATACGGTATAGTACCCCAGTTGGATCACTATGCCATCTTGATTGATTTACTTGGACGGAAGAATATGCTTGGAGAAGCTGCGGATTTGATCAAGAGAGCTCCTTGGGGAAGAGACAATATTGGAATGTGGGGCGCACTTTTGGGTGCTTGCAGGGTACATGGGAACTTGAAACTTGCTAGAAGGGTGGCAGAAGATCTATTTGAGCTGGAACCTGATAATGCTGCCAGGTATATTATGTTATCCAACATCTATGCAGCAGCAGGAAGGTGGGGTGATGCCCGCACTCTGCGAAGGTACATCTATGACAGAGGATTGGTGAAAGAAACAGCTTATAGTTGGATTGAGATAAACAATATCAGACATAAATTTATCGCTAAAGACAAGTCCCACAGTCGGTTAGAAGAAATAAAAGAGTTGCTGCTTAAACTCGTAGATCCAATGAAGGATGCTGGATACATATTTCAAATTGAATGCTCATACTTTCTTGTAGATGATGCATTTTGTTGACATAATTGAAACAGGTAGTAACCATGTATAACAGTTTCTAATTTAACAATTAATATGAGCTCTGGTGGTTGGTTACCTGCTTTGCTGAAAATTTGGGAAAGGAAAAGTGAGGGAGAAATTTTATTTTTCAAGATATTACTCCATCACTTACACTAAAGATAAGAAACATGATCATAAAATGTGAGGCACTGTAATTCAATCCTTGCTGCTTGAAGCTTCAGAGATATTAATGTTACGAGCAGCAGATAGATCCATCATTAACGTGCCTGTACTCACCTCTTTGGTGCACAGGTAATGTTTCTGTGCCTTGATTTAGTGCTTTTCATTTTGGTAAGAAAAATCTGAATGTTCTTTCACATGGACCTGTTAACTATCACAACCTATCATATTTTATGAACAACTGGCTTCATGTTGTTCGTTCGAAGATCCCATTCCCACCATCCAAATGTTTCTTAAGGGAAAAATGGTATCGATGCCATTCCTACACTTCTCCTCAATCATGAGCTATTTAAAATTCTTAATGTTGTTAAGTGCCTCAACATATCTATATTATTAGAACTATATTCTTTTTGACAGCTAATTTTCTCTCAGTCATTGCTATTGATGGCAGGTTACTGAATAGGCATTCCTTGAGTTAAGTGCAAAACCAGTCTGCTCGAAGTTCACTGCAGCAATATTAAGAAACTGGGATAGCCTAACAGGGAAAATATAAATCATGGGCTAGAATATTCAGAAGGTACGACATGCCACAGAGACAGCTCTGAGGTATACTACCATCTCTGTTTAAATTTTTACTATGACAGTTTCTGAAGTTCTGGTTGATCCTGATCCATCATGCCTCTAACCTTTGCATTTAACTTTGAGAGGGAATATCCATTGTGTGGTTCACAATTTTTATAACGCTTGAAGCTACTTATCTTCCAGATGTGCAGTTAAAAATCTTCAACTATTAAATACTCATTCTTCAAATGCAAAAAATAACGGCTTGTTAGGTTCTCCAAGCGAGGCAAATTTGGTTCTTAGAGAATTGAGATGAGGATTCTGTAGCAAATAAGGGACATTTGCTGAAGCTTGAGTAATTTAATAGTAGTTTACCTCTATTAACATTACCTTTAAGACTTGCAATTGCAGAAGTTCCATCACTTTTTAATATTCATTCTTCAAATGCAGAAAATATTGGCTGCTAGGTTCTCCATAAAGTGAGGAAAAAAGGTTTTTAGGGATTTGATATGAGGATCTTTTAAGGCATAGGACCATTTGCTGAAGGTGAGTAATTTTAATCATGGTTGAAGAAATTGAGGCATCAAAAACTTATGTTCCCAAAAGTTGCCCTTGCGTTATCCCCAGTCAAGCATCAATTTGAAGGAAAAAAAATCTAAATGTTTGCAATTCTTTAATGTTGCTCCTCTCCTCCATTGCTCTTCACCTCCTACAAAATCTACAGCTCCGATCTCTGAGAACTAGCTGTGGTTCATGACATGCTTGTTCCATTTTAATGGTTTTTATCCATATCATCATTTATGATCCGAATGTGAACCATTGGCCATTGATGCCGACCATTTAATCAAATTGTCTAGGAGACTTTGCTCTACCCATATACTTTATTCTTATTATTACTGTAATTCACTGTCATGTCATTTTTTGTTTTCACATCTTTGACACTTCAGATTGATAATGTGTAGCTTCAGTATTCATATTAGTGTTACTTTCACAAGACACTCCAATGGTTTAGGAATTTGGTTTCTTTTGATATATGGTTGTATAAGCCAAAATATGCCCTAAGGAAATTTAGCGTAAAGTGGCATTACGGAAAGGGCCAGTCAAGGTCGACCAGGAAGCATTGAGATTCGCGGTCGGGCTGTCAACAACGACCGAGGTCGAGCACCAAGAATAGAACAATAACGGCTAGTTTTTATAATAGGATGTTAAAGAGAATATTCTATTCTCTGCACTTGTACTATTAGGGTTTGTTAGGGACATGTCTCATATAAAGAGGAAAAGAGACAATGGTGTAAGGCACGTAATATTCACTTACCTTTTCATCAATATTCTCGCACACATTATTCCACACTTTTCCATCAGATTCGAGAATAGTTCTGACATTCTAGGATTTGTCTGTCATTTATCATTGTCAGGAAGAATAATCATCTATCTCGTTCATTATTGGCTGAATCATTCTCCTTATTTACATGTCATTTATTGCTATTATTGAAATTGTATCACTATAATAAATAACGAAACAGTAAACTTTCTGAAACAAAAAACAAAAACAGAAAGTTAGCAGCAACAGAATGTCGAAATAATGCCTGAAAAAATAATTTTGGAATAAATGGAGCCCATTGAATGCACAGTGTGTCTGATAATAGGCTAGATTTATGTAATTTGGCGATTGTTTATGCCTCAGCTTGATTATGTTTCACTGTGATAATATAGTTAAATGATGATAAATTGGCTCTAATTGTGAATTTCACACGTTGCAGGAGTGAGTAGCATGTATGAGGCCTTAAAGTTGTGATTGGAGCTAAATTGAAGCAAGAAAAGCCCCTAGGAGCCGAGTATGTGGGAAGGCGAGAAAAAGAAGAGATGAAATGAAGACCTGGACTAGCGCGGCCACTAGCGCGTCTATTAGCGCGACCGCGCTAGCCCAGTTCCGGAAGAGTAAATTGCAGGGTTAAAATTGGAAGTTCGGGGGCAAATTCACTTAACCGATAGAAGGTCTAGCTCGCCCAAGAGAGGATTATCAAGGTTTTCATAGCTTAGTTCAAGGCAAGGAGAGGCAAGAGGCAAGGAGGATAATTCAACATCGAGTTCTTCCTTTCCTTTTGTTTTTACGATTTGTGATGAATTTGAATGTTGTTATGATGAATCCTAGTATGAGTAGCTAAATATTTAGTCTAAGGTTTTGATGGAATCTATTGAAGGATGAACTTCTTGTTATGTTAATATAGTTGCCTGGTTTAATCTCTATTTGTTCAACTACGTTCTTGTTGTAGTTAATTGATAGGATCCTCAATTAGATGTGCCTATTTAGTGTGCATAACTTGGGAGAGAGTGCATATTTAGGTAATTGTTGAATTGCTGTGAACTATTTGAGATATGTTTGAGGTTACGAAGAGGGTAACTCCCTGAATAAAACTTGGTAATTGCTAGTTCTATGATAAATTGTCGATTTGAGCTACGATAGCATACATTGCACATGCCTACACTTTTAGCATGTAATTATACCAGTCCAGGAGCATGAAATCTGATATTTTATCTATCATATACATGTGTTCTTGTATACTTGCTTCCGTGCGATATGATTTGGACTGTTATACCTGTGACCACACCGGGCGGATTGATACTATAGCACGTGAGTTGTCCGTGCAGCACGTGAGTTGTCTGTGCAGATCCAGACATTGATACTATAGCACGTGAGTTATCCGTGCGGATCCAGATATTGATAATATAACACGTGAATTGTCCTTGAACATGTGAGTTGTCCGTGCGGATCTGTATATTGGCACTATAGCGCGTGAGTTATCCGTGCGGTTGATATTTATGTGAGCTCTAGTAAAGCTAGTGACATTTCATGATTTCATACTTATTTATATCATTAAATTATTTAATTAAATGGAAGAAAATGAGAAATTTTGTAAAAACCATTCAAAATGTAAAATAAGAATTGAGGAGTGATCCGATGTCGGAAATCTTTCATCTTTGCTTGCTAATCACTTAACTGATTACCCGATTTACTTGTCTATCTTCCTTATATGTTGGATTGTTGGCTGAGCAGAACACTCTAAGGCTAAGAATTGTGAGCATAAAAAATGGTTTTACATGAGATTGTCCCTGATTTGATCATGTACATGTTCTATACTTGTTGAAAATACTGAACTGCACAGGTGTTAGTGAGTATCATCTACAGTTCTTTCTTCTTTTACCTTGCCGAGGCTAGTTAGGATTCTTATTGAGTACATGAGGTCGATTGTACTCATACTATACTTCTGCACCTTGCGTACAGATACTTGTGTTGATGTTGCCGTGTACGGCGAGGGCTGACATTGAAGATGTACCTGCATTCCACTTATGGCTATCACTTGTTGCATTCGATTCAGTTCGTTTACTTTTCAAACAGACGATGTAATTATTTCAATTTAGTTTTGTAAAAATCTAAGTCTTAGTGGCTCATGACTTGTACTACCAGTCCTTGGGAGCTCTTTGTATATAAGTCCAGTTTTATTATCATTATTTCTCTCAGTAAATCTCATTTAAATTGGATTATTATTAAATTGGTTTACCTAGCGGGTGAGGTTAGGTGTCATCACGACTAATTAGATTTTGGGTCGCGACAACGGGCGGGTTTAGAGTGTCATATTATTTATTTAGAAGATTAGATAACAAAAGAACACTACTTTTTTTTTTCCAGAAAATGTTGCTTTTCCCCAACATATTTTGTGTCTTGCTGTCATGACCCCGGTTAGCCATCCGTGAACCATCGTGACGGCACCTAGTCTCTACGACTAGGTAAGCCTAACAATGCAAAAAAAGTAAACCAATTTGCAGAAGAAACAATTTAAAACCGAAAAATTAAATTAAAATAGTAAATTTAAAGTGCTGCTTGGCATACACAATAATAACTCTCAAAAGCTAAACACATTTTTCCCAAAACCCGGAATCTCATAATAACAAGCCTTTGAAAGTCTACAACGTCTAACTCCAGAATATCTAACAAGGATATAAGTACGGAAGGGCTAATACAAAAGGGAGAGTAGAAAAGGGACTCTTCGGTCTGCGGACGCGGCAGATATACCTTGGAGTCTCTACGAACGCCTCGACTCAAGCATGGAAAGTCTGCGTGGAGGTATCTGGATCTGCATATGAAAAACATGCATAGAAAGGGCATGAGTACACCACATCGGTACTCAGTAAGTGCCAAGCCTAACCTCGGTGGGGAAGTGACGAGGAAGGTCAGGGCCCTACTGAGATTAAACAATATAAGGGATGACAGAATAAGAAAAGCAGTACAGTTGAAAGGTGACAATAAGAATTTAATACAGGATAATAAGGAATACAATAACTGGAACAGAGATAAAACAATCACAAGGAAATACCAGTCTTCACAAGGATAATAACCGGGGATCTCTTAGTATCTCGAGGATCTCTTAGTACCCTCAATATGTGCCAGGGATCTCGTGGTATCCAGAGGATCTCTTGGTGTCCTCAATATGTGCTAGGGATCCCGAGGATCTCTTGGTATCCTCAATATACGTGCCAGGGATCTCTCGGTATCCCGCACCTCAGCTCAAATCATAAATGCATACAGGGGATCTCCCGTGATGCCATCCCGTAGTCCCAAAGTAAAACACACAACAGCAACACAAAGAATACTCAACTAAGCTCAATTTCATACCAAGTAAAACAGGTAATTCTAACCTAACATGCTTCACATAATACAATTAGGGCAGTTTTAGCAAGTAAGCAATTAAGTCAATTAAACATGCTTTTTCTAGGTTAACAGCAGACTTAAATTTGTAAGTAGTATAAAACAAGAAAAAGGAACACAATTAAAATTACTTAACGAAAATCGGATTTTTAAAAATTAGCTCAAGTACGCACTCGTCACCTCACGTACAAGGCATTTCAATTATCAAATATACCAAATCCTAAGGGGAAGGTCCCTCACACAAGGTTAGGCAAGCCACTTACCTCGAACCAACTTAAATCAATCTGAAACCACGCTCTTGCCACGAATACTCGACTCCAAATGGCCTAAATCTATTCAATTCAATTTAATGTAAATAATACTTCAAGTCACTGATTCTACAAAGAAATTCTGAGCTAAAACGCAAAATTAGGTAAAATGACCAAAATGCCCCTCGAGCCCACATCTCAGAATTGGGAGAAATTCATATTTCCAGAATCCTCACACTCTCACGAGTTTAGTCATACCAAAAGTACAAAAATCGGACCTCAAATGGTCCCTCAAATCATCACTCAAAGGTCTCTAATTAGTTAAGCCCTAACCCCCAAATTACCACTAATTTTCCTTAAATTTTCATGTTTATAATGATAAAAGTCACCTCAATAACGAGTTTAGGGACCAAAGACCTTACCCCAATGAATTCCTCAGAAAATCTCTCTTGAAACTGCTCCCAAGGCTTTTTCCTGTTTGTAAAAAGGTGAAAATAGCTCAAATTCGCGAAGGCAAGAATTTATATGTTTCTGCCCAGCTAATCCGCTTCAGCGATGCGGTTCCGCTTCAGCGAGGACATGGTTGCATCTGCGACATTTCACTTAAATCCATTTTCCGCTTCTGTGATAGACCTTCCGCACCTGCGGTCTCGCAGGTGCGTTACGCTTCTTGCACCTTCGACTCTTGGAGCTGGACCAAATTTCCGCTTTTGTGGTCCAATAGCCGCTTCTACGGCGCCGCACCTGCGGTCCCACACATGTAGGTGCGGTTATGACAGGTTCAGCAATGCAAAAATCTCCCTAAGTCCAAATTCAACTTCTGGCAACCACCCGAAACTCACCTGAGGCCCCCGAAACCTCAACAAGACATGCCAACCAGTCCTAAAACATCATTCAAACTTGTTCCAACCTTCGGAACGCTCAAAACGGCATCAAAACACCAATTTAACATCGGATTCAAGCCTAAGAACTTCAAAAACTCACAAATTACGCTTTTCGATCAAAATGTCTATTAAACCTCGTTTGAATGGCCTGAAATTTTACACACGCGTCACATTCAACACTATGGAGCTACTTCAACTTCCGGAATTCCATTCCGACCCTCGGATCATAGTCTCACTATCGAACAGGAAACTTCAAAAATTCAACTTTCGGCATTTCAAGCATAACTTAGCTATGGACCTCCAAAACACAATCTGATTACACTCCTAAATCCAAAATCACCCAACGGATCTAACGAAACCCTCCGAATTCCATACCGAGGCCGTCTTCACATTGTTCCGACTACGGTCAAATTTCCCAAACTTAAGCTCTCATTTAGGGACTAAGTGTCCCAAAACTCTCCAAAACTCAAAACCGAACATCCCGGCAAATCAAAATAGTAGAAATAAAATGGGGACAACAGTTAATAGGGGATCGGGGCGTTAATTCTTAAGAAGACAGGCTGGGTCATCATATCCTCCTACACTTAAACATTCGTTCGTCTTTGAACGAGCATAGAGACATACCTGAAGTAGTGAAAAGATGAGGGTAATGGCTGCCCATATCCTGCTCGGTCTGCCAGGTCGCCTCCTCGACCGGCTGACCCCGCCACTGAACCTTCACTGACGCAATGTTCTTTGACCTCAACTTTCTAACATGCCTGTCCAATATTTCCACTTGCTCCTCAATATAGGATAGATCCTTGTCCAGCTGGACTGAGCTGCAATCCAATACGTGCGACAGATCATCGTGGTACCGCCGGAGCATCGAAACTTGAAGTACCGGATGAACTCCTACCAAGCTGGGAGGTAAGGCAAGCTCATAAGCAACCTCCCCAACACGCCTTAATATCTTAAAAGGGCCAATAAACCTTGGACTCAACTTCCCTTTCTTCCCAAATATCATAACGCCCTTCATAGGCGATAGCCGAAGCAGAACCCGCTCTCCAACCATATAGGAAACATCACTAACCTTCCGCCTAGATTATCAGCCGTGCATCAAGTTTTCCATGTATCTATGCTTCATAGGTATCACGACGATCCTACCCATGTGTTAGACTTCAGTACTGTCCAGTTGGACAAGGACTTATCATATGAGGAGGAGCCGGTAGCTATTCTAGACCGGCAGGTTCGTCAGTTGAGGTCCAAGAGTTTTCCTTCTGTTCGTGTTCAGTGGAGAGGTCAGCCTCCTGAGGCATCGACCTGGGAGTCCGAGTCTGATAGGCGGAGCCGTTATCCCCATCTTTTTCCCGACTCAGGTACTTCTTTCTCGTGTCCGTTTGAGGACGAACGGTTGTTTTAGAGGTGGAGAATGTGACGACCCAAAGGGTCATCACCTGTATTCCTACTCACTCTGTATTTCTGAGGCCGTGAAAACCTCACTTGGGGGTTGCCTCGAATTTGTGTCGCAGTCCGGGCGCGTAGCCGGAACGTTTAAATATGAATTTGTGAGAAAGATAATAAAATTTTGATGTTTTAATTGATTAAGTTTGACTTCGATCAACGTTTTTGGGCAAACGGACCCGGACTCGTGATTCGACAGTCCCGGAGGGTCCGTAGGAAAATATGAGACTTGGGGGTGTGCCCGGAATCAAATTCCGAGGTCCCGAGTCCGAGAAATGAATTATTGTGTGAATTATTTCTGAAATATTAAGAATTTGAAAGTGTATTGTTTAGAAGACTGTGCTG
>NW_017672252.1:125793-132737 GCF_001879085.1 Nicotiana attenuata | reverse complement strand
TGGCAGAGTCATAGCCTATGCTTCGAGGCAGTTGAAGATCCACGAGAAGAATTATCCGGTTCATGATCTAGAGTTGGCAGCCATAGTTCATGCTTTGAAGATTTGGAGGCATTACCTATATGGTGTGACGTGTGAGGTGTACACCGATCACAAGAGTCTTCAGTACTTGTTCAAGCAAAAGGAGTTGAATCTGAGGCAGAGGAGGTGGTTGGAGTTGCTGAAGGATTATGATGTTACTATCTTATACCACCCGGGGAAGGCCAATGTGGTGGCCGACGCATTGAGTAGGAAGTCCGCCAGTATGGGTAGTCTTGCTTATATTCCGGTCAGCCAGAGACCGCTTGTTTTGGATATTCAGGCCTTTGCCAATCGATTCGTGAGGTTGGATATTTCTGAGCCTAGCAGAGTGTTAGCTTGCACGGTCGCTCGCTCTTCATTATTGGAGCGTATCCGTGATCGACAGTTTGATGATCCCCATTTGTGTGTCCTGAGAGACACGGTGCAGCGTGGAGGTTCCACGAAGGTGACCTTAGATGAGGATGGAGTTTTGAGATTGCAGGGGCAAGTTTGTGTGCCCAATGTCGATGGGATTCGAGAGTTGATCTTAGAGGAGGCCCACAGCTCCAGGTACTCTATTCACCCGGGCGCCGCGAAGATGTACCAGGACTTACGACAGCATTATTGGTGGCCTAGGATGAAGAAGGATATTGTTGCATATGTGGCTCGATGTTTGAACTGTCAGCAGGTTAAGTATGAGCATCAGAGGCCTGGTGGATTGTTTCAGAGGATTGAGCTTCCCGAGTGGAAGTGGGAGAGGGTTACCATAGATTTTGTTACTGGACTCCCGTTGACCCGGAAGAAGTTTGATGCGATTTGGGTCATTGTTGATAGGCTGACCGAGTCAGCGCATTTTGTTCCTGTTGCAACTACGTATTCATCCGAGAGGTTAGCTGAGATCTACATCAGAGAGATTGTTCGCCTTCATGGGGTGCCGGTATCTATCATTTCGGACCGGGGTGCGCAGTTTACCTCGCGCTTCTGGAGAGCAGTTCAGTGAGAGTTGGGCACACGGGTTGAGTTGAGCACAGCGTTCCATCCTCAGACGGACGGACAGTCCGAGCGGACTATTCAGATATTGGAGGATATGCTCCGAGCTTATGTTATAGACTTTGGAGGTTCGTGGGATCTGTTCTTGCCTTTAGCGGAGTTTGCCTACAACAACAGCTACCAGTCCAGCATTCAGATGGCTCCTTATGAGGTGTTGTATGGTAGGCGATGTCGGTCTCCGGTTAGGTGGTTTGAGCCAGGAGAGGCTCGGTTATTGGGTACAGATTTAGTTCAGGAGGCCTTAGATAAGGTCAAGATCATTCAGGAGAGGCTTCGTTCAGCTCAGTCTAGGCAGAAGAGTTATGCAGACCGTAAGGTTCGAGATGTAGCTTTCATGGTTTGTGAGCGGGTATTGCTCCGAGTGTCGCCTATGAACGGCGTGATGAGATTTGGGAAGAAGGGCAAGCTTAGCCCTAGGTACATCGGCCCGTTTGAGATTCTTGATCGAGTGGGTGAGGTGGCTTATAGACTTGCGTTGCCACCCTAGCTTATCAGCCGTGCATCCAGTTTTCCATGTATCTATGCTTCGTAGGTATCACGGCGATCCTACCCATGTGTTACACTTCAGTACTGTCCAGTTGGACAAGGACTTATCATATGGTGAGGAGTCGGTAGCTATTCTAGACCGGCAGGTTCGTCAGTTGAGGTCCAAGAGTTTTCCTTCTGTTCGTGTTCAGTGGAGAGGTCAGCCTCCTGAGGCATCGACCTGGGAGTCCGAGTCTGATATGCGGAGCCGTTATCCCCATCTTTTTCCCGACTCAGGTACTTCTTTCTCGTGTCCGTTTGAGGACGAACGGTTGTTTTAGAGGTGGAGAATGTGACGACCCAAAGGGTCATCACCTGTATTCCTACTCACTCTGTATTTCTGAGGCCGTGAAAACCTCACTTGGGGGTTGCCTCGAATTTGTGTCGCAGTCCGGGCGCGTAGCCGGAACGTTTAAATATGAATTTGTGAGAAAGATAATAAAATTTTGATGTTTTAATTGATTAAGTTTGACTTCGATCAACGTTTTTGGGCAAACGGACCCGGACTCGTGATTCGACAGTCCCGGAGGGTCCGTAGGAAAATATGAGACTTGGGGGTGTGCCCGGCATCAAATTCCGAGGTCCCGAGTCTGAGGAATGAATTTTTACGTGAAATTATTTTCTGAAAATAATTAAAGAAATTGGAAAGTGATATTTTTTTAGAAGACTGTGGTATCGGGCTCGTATTTTGGTTCCGACGCCCGGTACAAGTGTTATATGTGGTCTAAACAATTGCTGTAAAGTTTGGCTAAATTTGGACGTCATTTGACGTGTTGTGAGCTAGAAAAATATAAACTTGATGTTCTATGGAAATTGGAAGGAAATCATGGGTATTGAGGCCCAATTTGATGATTCATGATGTTGATTGGGCGATTTGATCGCATGGATGAGTCCGTAGTATGTTTATGAGTTCATTTGCATGTTCGGTTTGGAGCCCCGAGGGCTCGGGTGAGTTTTGAGTGGGTCCCGGAAGGTCTTAGGCTTAGAAACATTCTGAAGTTGCAGGTTCAGGGGTTGCAGGCCCCCAGCGCGCCCGTGGTCAATTCCGCTCGGTCAGCGCTGGAAGCCGCGCGGCCGCGGTACATTTCTGTGCGGTCCGCGTGGCTTGGGTTCAGAGGGCCAAGGGGTAAGTCGACCAGCGCGGCCGCGCACCAAATCAGTGCGGTCCGCGCTGGGTAGGTTCAGAGAGTCACATTTTCTTCCATTCCTCGACGCGACTACGGTGCACTTTTGTGCGGTACGCGCCGAGCCTTCAGTAATGTATAAAAGGTCGGGATTTTCAGTCATTTCTCACTTTTTCAAAACCCAAAACACAAGAGGCGATTTTCCAAACGATTCTTCTTTTCCAAAACGATTGGTGAGTGATTTCTAACTCATTTTCTTTACTCCTTAACATCTTTAAACATAATTTCAAACTTCAAAACAAAGATTTTAATAGGGAAATTGGGAATTTGGGGTAGAACCTAGGTTTTCTAAAATTAAGAGTTTTGGACATCAATTCGAGGTCCGATTCCAAAATAACTTACATATTTGAGTTCATGGGGGGATGGGTAATCGGGTTTTGGTTCGAACCTCAGGTTTTGACCACGTGGGCCCGGGGGCATTTTGGGAAATTTTGAGTAAAACTTTGGGAAATTCACTTTTCATGCATTCAAATTTATTAGATTAGCATTTGTTGATACACTCAAGTAATTTGTGGCTAGATTCGAGCGGTTTGGTGGTGAATTCGAAGGGTAAAGCGATACTAGAGGCTTGAGTTGAGTTTGGAGCATTTGAGTTAAGTGTTTGATCTAACTTTGGTTTGAGGGAATAGGATTAGAGTATTATTTGCTAATTACTAAATGTTGAGTACGGTGTATAGGCATGGTGACGAGTATCTATACACCAGTGTCTAGCATGACCGTGAGTCCTTACTTGTGCTTATTTGGGATTCTGTAGTGACTCTTCCTTGTTTAATTGATGGATTCGATATAATGTGAACAATATGAAGAGAAAATATGATTTGTAAACTCCTTGGAGCGTTGGCTCGAAATATGACACGATTAAGATGTAAGAAATGAACGAAAGAGGAAGAGATGTAATTACTCCTTTGCCGGGACGTGTAAGTTATTGTTGTTGCTCCCTTGCCGGGAATTAACTGTTTATTTGTATTCTCCCTTGCCGGGATGGTTGAATTGATACTTGTTCCCTTGCCGGGAAATCCTTATATATATTATGAAATGGGATCTTGTGGCACGCCGACCACTTATATATTATGAAATGGGATCGTGTGGCACGCCGACCACTTATATATTATGAAATGGGATCGTGTGGCACGCCGACCACCTAGTTATACTATGAAATTGGATCGTGTGGCACGCCGACCACTTATATATTATGAAATGGGATCGTGTGGCACGCCGACCAATTATATATTATGAAATGGGATCGTGTGGCACGCCAACCACTTATATATTATGAAATGGGATCGTGTGGCACGCCGACCACTTATATATCATGAAATGGGATCGTGTGGCACGCCGACCACGTATTCTGTGTTAGAAGAGATTAGTTGTAGTTTTCCTTATTTATTCTTACCGTTCTATTTTATCTGTTATCCCCAAAAGCATGTTCCCCTCCCAGTCTTAATTATTACTTTCCGCTGTTATTTTGTAGTGTTTGTATATATATATCTGCACAGGTTGATTGGCAGTCCTGTCTAGCCTCGTCACTACTTCGCTGGGGTTAGGCCAGGCACTTACCAGCACATGGGGTCGGTTGTGCTGATGCNGAGATTATTCGCCTTCATGGGGTGCCGACATCTATTATTTTGGATCGGGGTACGCAATTTACCTCGCGCTTCAGGAGAGCAGTTCAGCAGGAGTTGGGCACCCAAGTTCAGTTGAGCACAGCTTTCCATCCTCAGACGGACGGCCAGTCCGAGCGGACTATTCAGATATTGGAGGATATGCTCCGAGCTTGTGTCAATGATTTTGGAGGCTCATGGGACCAGTTCTTGCCTTTAAGGAGTTTGCCTACAACAACAGCTACCAGTCCAGCATTCAGATGGCTCCTTATGAGGCGTTGTATGGTAGGCGATGTCGGTCTCCAGTCGGATGGTTTGGGCCGGGAGAGGCTCGGTTATTGGGTACAGATTTAGTTCAGGAGGCCTTAGATAAGGTCAAGATCATTCAGGAGAGGCTTCGTTCAGCTCAGTCTAGGCAGAAGAGTTATGCAGACCGTAAGGTTCGAGATGTAGCTTTCATGGTTGGTGAGCGGGTATTGCTCCGAGTGTCGCCTATGAAGGGCGTGATGAGATTTGGGAAGAAGGGCAAGCTTAGCCCTAGGTACATCGGCCCGTTTGAGATTCTTGATCGAGTGGGTGAGGTGGCTTATAGACTTGCGTTGCCACCTAGCTTATCAGCCGTGCACCCAGTTTTCCATGTATCTATGCTTTGTAGGTATCACGACGATCCTACCCATGTGTTAGACTTCAGTACTGTCCAGTTGGACAAGGACTTATCATATGAGGAGGAGCCGGTAGCTATTCTAGACCGGCAGGTTCGTCAGTTGAGGTCTAAGAGTTTTCCTTCTGTTTGCGTTCAGTGGATGTGACGACCTGACCCGTCGTCACGGGAGTTACCGACCCGTTTTCCCCGTTTTATGCTTCTATATGTTTCATTATATGTGTTTGGAGAATTTGAAGTAATTCGGATAGAGTTCGGTTAGAAATGAGACAATAAGTCTCTTTATGAGAATGTTAGTTTGGAAAAGTCAACCGAATGTTGACTTGTGAGTTAGAAGGCTCGGAATGGATTTCCGATGATTCGACTAGTTTCAGGGGATGATTTGTGACTTAGGAGCGCAATCGGAATTGAATTTGGAGGTCCGGTGTAGAATTAGGCTTGAATTGGCTAAGGTTGGATTTTGGCGAATTCCGGATGGTAGGTGAGATTTTGATCCGAGGCTCGGAAGGGAATTCCGAGAGTTGCAGTAGCTCCGTTAGGTGATTTTGGATATGCGTGCAAAGTTTCAGATCATTCGGAGGTGTTTAGGTCGGGTTTTAGATCAAATGCAAGTTTCGGAAGTTCTAGTTTAACTTAGGCTTGAATCAGTGGTAATTCGATGATTTTGGTGTTTATGATAGTGTTTTTATGTTACGAGCAAGTTTGAATGAAATAATAGAACATATCTGTGCATTTGGTTGAGGTCCCAAGGGCCTCGGGGTGATTTCGGATGGCTAACGGGGAGTTTTGAACATGAAAAAGTGCAGCAGAAATTTGCAGAGGAATTTTCCTCTATGCGATCGCGTAGGTATGCCTGCGATCGCATAGAAGGTTCAGAGGGGGATGAAGATTTGCTCTATGCGATCGCGTATAGGGGTCTGCGATCGCATAGGTTGAGGAGATTGGGTAGTGCGGTCGCGTGGGAAGTAATGCGATCGCGTAGAAGGGGGAGACAGTGCTATGCGATCGCATGGCCTGTCCTGCGATCGCGTAAGAGGAATTGAGGGCCTGGAAATTTTGGCCTATGTGATCGCAGGGGTAGTGATGCGATCGCATAGGGGTCGCTACAGTAATCTGGCAGAATGTTTAAAACCCTTATATCCGCGACCCACATTATTTTTCCACCATTTTTACTCCGCCAAGAGAGCTTTTTGAGCGATTTGAAGAGGGTTTTCAACGGGTATTGATTTGAGGTAAGTCTCTTGACTAGAAAACACCATTTTATGGAAGAATCAACACTCAAATTCATGAAAGTGGGTAGAAATTGTGAAGAACTAGGGCTTGGTTTTTGAAAACGAATTTTTAGGATTTGAAAGGCCATTTGAGCTCCGTTTTCGGTAAACTTTATATGTACGGACTCGTGGCGAGACGAGGATCCGTTGGTGTGATTTTCGGAATTTTTCGAGAAGTGGGCCCGGGGCTCGGGTTTTACCAACTTCGTGAATTTTAGTACTTTTCGAGTATTTTTGATTGGGTTATGTTTCTTTAACCCATATTTATGTATTCGTTGTGATTTTGACTAGATTCGACGCGCGAGGAGGTCGATACGAAAGGAAAAGGCATTGCGGATCTACGTTCTACGGCCGGTTAGAGGTGAGTAGTTGGTGTATATGATGGCCTGAGGGTTTGAAACCCCGGCTTATCACATTGTGACGCTATTGTAGGGCGTGACTCGCACCCCATGGCAGGTGCGGGATTGGTTATGACTGGGGATTGTGACTTGGTCCATCCCGAACAACAATGTTTCTATATTGGCGACTGATACGCACCTTGTATTGAATATATCTGGGCTTATTGCTGTGTTTGGGGCCTTGTGCCGATCTGTAG
>NW_017672252.1:2006-125781 GCF_001879085.1 Nicotiana attenuata | reverse complement strand
TGCTAGTCTTGGATTCGTACACACACGACGCGACTTGGCTTTGCCAAATTTGCCCCGATTGGAGTGGAGAGGGACCCCAGGTCATGCCACTCGCAGTGTTATCTCATATGTGAAGGCTCGACGCATGGTCGAGAAGGGGTGTTTAGCTTATCTGGCGTATGTTCACGATTCCAGCGCAGAGGTCCCTTCTATTGATTCTATTCCTATTGTTCGGGAGTTCCCTGAGGTTTTCCCTTCAGACCTGCCGGGTATGCCGCCCGACAGGGATATTGATTTTTGTAGTGATCTAGCTCCGGGCACGCAGCCCATTTCTATCCTGCCGTATCGCATGGCCCCGCCAGAGTTAAAAGAATTAAAGGATCAGCTGCAGGAATTGCTGGGGAAGGGTTTCATTAGACCCAGTGTTTCTCCTTGGGGCACGCCGGTGATATTTGTGACGAAAAAGGATGGTTCGATGAGGATGTGCATTGATTACCGGCAATTGAACAAAGTGACGATTAAGAACAAGTATCCACTACCGAGGATTGACTATTTGTTCGACCAGCTTTAGGGTGCAAGGATATTTTCAAAGATAGACTTGAGGTCTGGCTACCACCAGCTGAGGATTAGGGCATCCGATGTCCCTAAGACAGCATTCCGCACTCGGTACGGGCATTATGAGTTCCTGGTCATGTCATTTGGGTTGACCAATGCCCCAGCAGCATTCATGGAGTTGATGAACCGAGTGTTCAGGCCATATTTGGACATGTTCGTGATAGTCTTTATTGATGATATTTTGGTGTACTCTCGCAGCCAGGAGGAGCACGAGCAGCATCTTAGGGTGGTTCTTCAGACTCTAAGGGATAGTCAGCTATATGCCAAGATCTCCAAGTGTGAATTCTGGCTAAGTTCAGTAGCATTTCTGGGTCACGTTGTATCAGCAGAGGGTATTCAGGTGGACCCGAAGAAGATAGAGGCGGTCAAGGACTGGACTCGACCAGCATTAGCTACAGAGATTCGGAGTTTCTTGTTGTTAGCGGGCTACTATCGTCGGTTCGCGGAGGGGTTTTCATCTATTGCAGCCCCGATGACCAGATTGACCCAGAAGGGTGCCTAGTTCAGATGGTCAGATGAGTGTGAGGCGAGCTTTCAGAAGCTCAAGGCAGCTCTGACTACGGCACCGGTATTGGTTTTGCCCACAGGTTCAAGGCCTTATACAGTCTATTGTGATGCTTCCCGTATTGGACTTGGTGCAGTATTGATGCAGGATGGCAGAGTCATAGCCTATGCTTCGAGGTAGTTGAAGATCCACAAGAAGAATTATCCGGTTCATGATCTAGAGTTGGCAGCCATAGTTCATGCTTTGAAGATTTGGAGGCATTACCTATATGGTGTGACGTGTGAGGTGTACACCGATCACAAGAGTCTTCAGTACTTGTTCAAGCAAAAGGAGTTGAATCTGAGGCAGAGGAGGTGGTTGGAGTTGCTGAAGGATTATGATGTTACTATCTTATACCACCCGGGGAAGGCCAATATGGTAGCCGACGCATTGAGTAGGAAGTCCGCCAGTATGGGTAGTCTTGCTTATATTCCGGTCAGCCAGAGACCGCTTGCTTTGGATATTCAGGCCTTGGCCAATCGATTTGTGAGGTTGGATATTTCTAAGCCTAGCAGAGTGTTAGCTTGCACGGTCGCTCGCTCTTCATTATTGGAGCGTATCCGTGATCGGCAGTTTGATGATCCCCATTTGTGTGTCCTGAGAGACACGGTGCAGCGTGGAGGTGCCACAAAGGTGACCTTAGATGATGATGGTGTTTTGAGATTGCAGGGGCGAGTTTGTGTGCCAAATGTCGATGGGATTCGAGAGTTGATCTTAGCGGAGGCCCATAGTTCTCGGTATTCTATTCACCCGGGCGCCGCGAAGATGTATCAGGACTTGCGGCAGCATTATTGGTGGCGTAGGATGAAGAAGGATATTGTTGCATATGTGGCTCGATGTTTGAACTGTCAGCAGGTTAAGTATGAGCATCAGAGGCCTGGTGGATTGTTTCAGAGGATTGAGCTTCCCGAGTGGAAGTGGGAGAGGGTTACCATGGATTTTGTTACTGGACTCCCATTGACCCGGAAGAAGTTTGATGCGATTTGGGTCATTGTTGATAGGCTGACCAAGTCAGCGCATTTTGTTCCTGTTGCAACTACGTATTCATCCGAGAGGTTAGCTGAGATCTACATCAGAGAGATTGTTCGCCTTCATGGGGTGCCGGTATTTATCATTTCGGACCGGGGTACGCAGTTTACCTCGCGCTTCTGGAGAGCATTTCAGCGAGAGTTGGGCACACAGGTTGAGTTGAGCACAACGTTCCATCCTCAAACGGACGGACAGTCCGAGCGGACTATGCAGATATTGGAGGATATGCTCCAAGCTTGTGTTATAGACTTTGGAGGTTCGTGGGATCAGTTCTTGCCTTTAGCGGAGTTTGCCTACAACAATAGCTACCAGTCCAGCATTCAGATGGCTCCTTATGAGGCGTTGTATGGTAGGAGATGTCGGTCTCTGGTTGGGTGGTTTGAGCCGGGAGAGGCTCGGTTATTGGGTACAGATTTAGTTCAGGAGGCCTTAGATAAGGTCAAGATCATTCAGGAGAGGCTTCGTTCAACTCAGTCTAGGCAGAAGAGTTATGCAGACCGTAAGGTTCGAGATGTAGCTTTCATGGTTGGTGAGCGGGTATTACTCTGAGTGTCGCCTATGAAGGGCGTGATGAGATTTGGAAAGAAGGGCAAGCTTAGCCCTAGGTACATCGGCCCGTTTGAGATTCTTGATCGAGTGGATGAGGTGGCTTATAGACTTGCGTTGCCGCTTAGCTTATCAGCCGTGCATCCAGTTTTCCATGTATCTATGCTTCGTAGGTATCACGGCGATCCTACCCATGTGTTAGACTTCAGTACTGTCCAGTTGGACAAGGACTTATCATATGAGGAGGAGCCGGTAACTATTCTAGACCGGCAGGTTCGTCAGTTGAGGTCCAAGAGTTTTCCTTCTGTTCGTGTTCAATGGAGAGGTCAGACTCCTGAGGCATCGACCTGGGAGTCCGAGTCTGATAGGCGGAGCCGTTATCCCCATCTTTTTCCCGACTCAGGTACTTCTTTCTCTTGTCCGTTCGAGGACGAACGGTTGTTTTAGAGGTGGAGAATGTGACGACCCAAAGGGTCATCACCTGTATTCCTACTCACTCTGTATTTCTGAGGCCGTGAAAACCTCACTTGGGGGTTGCCTCGAATTTGTGTCCGCAGTACGGGCGCGTAGCCGGAACGTTTAAATATGAATTTGTGAGAAAGATAATAAAATTTTGATGTTTTAATTGATTAAGTTTGACTTCGGTCAATGTTTTGGGCAAACGGACCCGGACTCGTGATTCGACAGTCCCGGAGGGTCCGTAGAAAAATATGAGACTTGGGGGTATGCCCGACATCAAATTCCGAGGTCCCGAGTCCGAGGAATGAATTTTTACGTGAAATTGTTTTCTGAAAATAATTGAAGAAATTGGAAAGTGATATTTGTTTAGAAGACTATGGTATCGGGCTCGTATTTTAGTTCCGATGCCCGGTACAAGTGTTATATGTGGTCTAAACAATTGCTGTAAAGTTTGGTTAAATTTGGAAGTCATTTGACGTGTTGTGAGCTAGAAAAATATAAACTTGATGTTCTATGGAAATTGGAAGGAAATCATGGGTATTGAGGCCCAATTTGATGATTCATGATGTTGATTGGGCGATTTGATCGCATGGATGAGTCTGTAGTATGTTTATGAGTTCATTTGCATGTTCGGTTTGGAGCCCCGAGGGCTCGGGTGAGTTTTGAGTGGGTCCCGGAAGGTCTTAGGCTTAGAAACATTCTGAAGTTGCAGGTTCAGGGGTTGCAGGACCCCAGTGCGCTCGCGGTCAATTCCGCGCGGTCAGCGCTGGAAGCCGCGCAGCCGCGGTACATTTCTGTGCGGTCCGCGTGGCTTTGGTTCGGAGGGCCAAGGGGTAAGTCGACCAGCGCGGCCGCGCACCAAATCAGTACGGTCCGCGCTGGGTAGGTTCAGAGAGTCACATTTTCTTCCGTTCCTCGGCGCGGCCGCGATGCACTTTTGTGCGGTCCGCGCTGAGCCTTCAGTAAAGTATAAAAGGTCGGGATTTTCAGTCATTTCTCACTTTTTCAAAACCCAAAACACAAGAGGCGATTTTCCAAACGATTCTTCTTCTCCAAAACGATTGGTGAGTGATTTCTAATTCATTTTCTTTACTCCTTAACATCTTTAAACATAATTTCAAACTTCAAAACAAAGATTTTAATGGGAAAATTGGGAATTTGGGGTAGAACCTAGGTTTTCTAAAATTGGGGGTTTTGGACCTCAGTTCGAGGTCCGATTCCAAAATAACTTACATATTTGAGTTCATGGGGGGATGGGTAATTGGGTTTTGGTTCGAACCTCGGGTTTTGACCACGTGGGCCCGGGGGCGTTTTGGGAAATTTTGAGTAAAACTTTGGGAAATTCACTTTTCATGCATTCAAATTTATTAGATTAGCATTTGTTGATACACTCAAGTAATTTGTGGCTAGATTCGAGCAGTTTGGTGGTGAATTCGAAGGGTAAAGCGATACTAGAGGCTTGAGTTGAGTTTAGAGCATTTGAGGTAAGTGTTTGATCTAACTTTGGTTTGAGGGAATAGGATTAGAGTATTATTTGCTAATTGCTAAATGTTGAGTACGGTGTATAGGCATGGTGACGAGTATCTATACACCGGTATCTAGCATGACCGTGAGTCCTTACTTGTGCTTATTTGGGATTCTGTAGTGACTCTTCCTTGTTTAATTGATGGATTCGATATAATGTGAACAATATGAAGAGAAAATATGATTTGTAAACTCCTTGGAGCGTTGGCTCGAAATATGACACGATTAAGACGTAAGAAATGAACGAAAGAGGAAGAGATGTAATTACTCCTTTGCCGGGACGTGTAAGTTATTGTTGTTGCTCCCTTGCCGGGAATTAACTGTTTATTTGCATTCTCCCTTGCCGGGATGGTTGAATTGATACTTGTTCCCTTGCTGGGAAATCCTTATATATTATGAAATGGGATCGTGTGGCACGCCGACCACTTATATATTATGAAATGGGATCGTGTGGCACGCCGACCACTTAGTTATACTATGAAATGGGATCGTGTGGCACGCTGACCACTTATATAGATTATGAGATCTGATGTAGTTTCGTGTTTACTTCTGATAAGTTGTTTTCATCTGTATTTCCCCTAAGCCTGTCCTTTCCCTGCCTTAATTGGTATTTTCTGCTGTTATTTCATTGTACTTGTATATACATATATATCTGCACAGGTTGTTTTTGGTACGTCCTGTCTAGCCTCGTCACTACTTCGCCAGGGTTAGGCCAGGCACTTACCAGCACATGGGGTCGGTTGTGCTGATGCTACACTCTGTGCATTTTTTTGCACAGATCAAGGAGCAGCTTTTGGGTCCCAACAGTAGGATTTGATCGGGAGCTGACTCAGTCCAGGGACTTTCGAGGTAGCCTAGCTGACGTCCGTAGGCCGGAGTCCCTTCTATGTTATTAGTTTGTTTCCCTTGTACCGAGACAAACATTAATGTGCTTCTATTCAGACTTGTTTTTAGCACTCTTTAGTAGTTCGTGAGTTAGTGACACCGGATCCGGGTAGAGTTGTATTTAAGCTTCCGCATTTGGTTTTTAGTTATCTATATTTTTAAGATTTCCGCTTTATGTCATTATGTTTGATTTTATTAAATGGTTGGTAATTGTTGCGAAAAGGTAGATTAAATTGGCTTGCCTAGCTCCCATTAGTAGGCGCCATCATGACTCCCGAGGGTGGGAAATCCGGGTCGTGACAGTGCCCAACAATCTAGCCTCACCCGGCTCAAACCAACCCACCAGGGATCTACACCCCCTACCATATAAAGCCTTATACGGTGCCATCTGAATGCTAGACTGATAGTTGTTGTTGTAAGCAAACTCCGCCATGGCAAGAACTGATCCCAAGACCCTCCAAACTCAATCACACACGCACGGAGCATCTCCTCAAGAATCTGAATAGTATGCTCGGACTGTCCGCCCATCTAAGGGTGAAATGTTGTACTCAACTCCACCCGAGTACCCAACTCATGCTGGACGGCCCTCCAGAACCGTCATGTGAATGAGTACCTCTATCTAAAATGATGGAAACTGGAATACCATGTAAATGAATAATCTCCCTGATATAAATCTCCCCTAGACGCTCCGAAGAATAGGTAGTACACACAAGAATGAAGTGCGTGGACTTGGTCAGCTGATCCACAATCACCCAAACATCATCGAAATTTCTCAAAGTCCGTGGGAGCCCAAATACAAAGTCCATGGTGATCCGCTCCCACTTACACTCCGGAATCTCTATCTACTGAAGAAACCCACCCAGTCTCTGGTGCTCATGCTTCACATGCTGACAATTGAGGCACTGAGCTACAAACCCAACTATATCTTTCTTCATTCGCCTCCACCAATAGTGCTGCCTCAAATCCTAGTACATCTTCGTGGTGAATACCGCGAATTGTGGGCCTCCTCTAGAATTAACTCCCGAAGCCTATCAACATTGGGTACACAAATCCGACCCTGCATCCTCAATACCCCATCATCACCAATAGTCACATCTTTGGCATCACCATGCTGAACCTTGTCCTTGAGGACAAGCAAATTAGAGTCATCATACTAATGCTCCCTAATACGATCAAATAAGGAAGATCGAGAAACCACGTAAGCTAGAACCCGACTGGGCTCCGAAAGATCCAATCTCACAAACTGGCTGGTTAAGGCCTGAACATCCATCACAATAGGCCTCTCCAATGCGGGTAAATAAGCCAAACTCCCCAACTCTCTACCCGTCGACTCAAGGCAACGACCACCACATTGGCCTTGCCCGGGTGATACAAAATAGTGATATCATAGTCCTTCAACAACTCTAACTATCTCCTCTGGCATAAATTTAGATCCTTTTGCTTGAACAGGTGCTGCAAGCTCTGACGATCAGTATAAATCTCACAAGGAACCCCGTACAAATAATGATGCTAGATCTTCAGGGCATGAACAATGGCAACTAACTCAAGGTCATGGACCGGATAATTCTTCTCGTGAACCTTCAACTGTCTGGACGTGTAGGCAATCACCCTACAGTCCTGCATCAAAACCGCTCCAAGGCCAATCCTCAAGGCATCACAATAGACCATGTAAGACCCCGAACCTGTAGGCAGTATCAAAATTGGGGCAGTAGTCAAAGCTGTATTAAGCTTCTGAAAGCTTACCTCACACTCCTCCGTCCACTGGAACGGAGCACCCTTCTGGGTCAGTGTGGTCATAGGGGCTGCAATCGATGAAAACCCCTCAACAAAACGACGGTAGTAACCCGCCAAGCCAAGGAAACTACGGATCTCTGTAGCTGAGGATGGTCTGGGCCAACTCTACACGGCCTCTACTTTCTTCGGATCCACCTGAATACCCTCACTCGATACCACGTGGCCTAAGAATGCCACGGAATCCAACCAAAACTCACATTTCGAGAACTTAGCATATAACTTCTTCTCTCTCAGAGTCTGAAGCACAATCCTCAAGTACTGCTCATGATCTTCTCGACTCCGGGAATACACCCGAATATCATCAATAAAGACAATGACGAACGAGTCAAGATACGGCCGGAACATACTGTGCATCAAGTGCACAAAGGCTGCTGGGGCATTAGTCAGCCCAAAAGACATAACAAGGAACTCGTAATGACCATACCGAGTCCTGAAAGGAGTCTTTTGGATATCTAGCTCCCGAATCTTCAACTGATGGTAACCTGAGCGCAATTCAATCTTAGAAAACACCCGTGCGCCCTGAAGCTAGTCAAAAAAATCATCAATACGAGGCAAAGGACAACGGTTCTTCATTGTAACCTTGTTCAACTGGCGATAATCAATACACATACACATAGAACCATCCTTTTTCTTCACAGACAAGACAAGGGCACCCCAAGGTGATACACTGGGCCGAATAAAACCCTTATCAAGCAATTCCTGTAACTGGGCCTTCAACTCCTTCAACTCAGGAGGAGCCATACGATACGGAGGAATAGAAATGGGCTGAGTGCCCGGCAACAGATCAATGCCAAAATCAATATCTCTATCAGGCGGCATGCCCAGAAGATCAGCTGGAAACACATCGGGAAAATCTCGTACTAATGGGATTGAATCAAATGAACGGGTATCAACACTGGCATCTCTCACATAAGCTAAATACGCGTCACACCCCTTCTCAACCATTCGCTGAGCCTTAAGGAAAGAAATAACTCTACTAGGAGTGTGATCTAAAGTACCCCTCCACTCAACACGCGGTACACCTGGCATAGCCAGCGTTACGGTTTTGACATGACAATCAAGAATAGCCTAATGGGGCGACAACCAGTCTATGCCCAAGAGAATATCAAAATCTACCATGCTGAGTAACAATAAATTGGCTCTGGTCTGAAAACCACTAAGAGCAACCAAACAAGATCGATAAATGCGATCCACAACAAGAGAATCTCCCACAGGAGTAGAAACATAAATAGGGGAACTCAAAGAATCCCGAGGTACACCCAAATGCAGAACAAAATAAGAAGACACATAAGAGTAAGTGGAGCCTGGATCGAATAGAACCGATACATCTCTGTGACAAACTAGTATAATACCTATGATGACAGAATCGGAGGCAACAACCTCGGTACGGGCAGGAAGGGCATAGTATCGGGCCTGGCCGCCCCCTTTAGGGCGACCTCTACCTCCTGTACCTCCACCTATAGCTGGCTGAGCAGGTGGGGTAGCAACTGGAGCTGTAACCATAGCTTGAGAACTCTGCCGAGCGCGCTGTGACTGAGAAGTCTGTGGAGGAGCACTCCTCCCAAGTCCAGGGCAATCCCTCACCACATGGCACGTGTCACCATACTCAAAACAAGATCTAGGAAAATGTGGTGGCTATGATTGGCTCGGGTCAGGTCTGCTGGACTGACCTCTGAAAGCACCGCGTGCAGGAGGTGCGCTAGATACCGGAGGTGCATAATAAGGCTCCTAAGGCCTAGGAGGAGCTAGAATACCACTAGCTACTTGACGAGCTGAATGAACAGGGCAACTCATACAACCCCTACCATGACGACCTACAGTTGGGGCACGGGCACCAAAATAATGGCCCGACTCTCGAGGCCTCTTGGCCTCCCTCTCCTCTCTCTCCCTAGCATGCATACCCTCAATCCTCCTAGCAATACTCACCACCTGCTAATAAGAAATGTCCATCTCCAACTCGCGATCCATGCTAGACCTGATGCTGGGAATAAGCCCCTCAATAAACCGGTGAACCCTCTCGCGAACAGTAGAAACCAAGGCTGGTGCATGTCTAGCCAAACTAGTGTAACAGACAGCATACTTTGAGACAGTCATAGCACCCTGGTGCAAATGCTCAAACTCTGCGCGCCATGCATCCCTGAAGCTATGACGTACATACTCTTTCAGGAATAGATCTGAAAACTGAGTCCAAGTCATTGAAGCAGCCTCATCCGGACTGTCTAACTCATAGGTGCGCCACCACTCATAGGCGACTCCTCAAAGCTGGAAAGTAGTGAAGGAAACCCCGCTCGATCTTGATATACCCATAGTACGGAGAATACGGTAACACTCATCTAGAAATCCCAGAGCACCATCTGATGCTAGACCACTGAATATAGGAGGCTTGTACTTCTTGAACCTCTCAAGCCTCAGCTGCTCATCCTCGGAAGCTGCTTCCCTGTCCTTGGGCTGATCTCGGACTACAGGCTGTACAAGAATAATCTCAGGGACCTGCTCAACATGCACTCGCTGCTCAGGAGTGCAGGCGACGGGAGTCTGTGCTCCTCCCCTGGCCTGAGACGTAGCTGCAGCAAGGGGAAGCAACCCTGCCTGAGCCAAAGTGGTGTACATGCTCATGAACTGTGCTAGAGTCTCCTAAAGTGCTGGAGTAGTAGTAGCAGTAGGCGTATCAGGTGCCTGGACTTCGACTGGAACTGTTGGTGGTACCTCTGTGGTAGCTCGCGCAGGTGCTCTGGCTGCACCATGTGCGCGTCCTCGGCCTCTACCCTGGCCCTGGCCTCTGACGGTTGCAGTAGGGGGCGCGGGTGCCTGATCATCTCGGGTAGCGCATGTCCTCACCATCTATGAGAGAATAGAAGACAGAAGTTTAGAATTGTGACATCAAATCTCGCACGACAAGGAAATCAAATGAAGTGGAATTTTCCTAACAGCTATATAGCCTCTCGCAGATAAGTACAGGCGTCTCCATACCGATCCACGGGACTCTAATAAACTGGCTTGTGATTCATGACTCATATGAACCTAGAACTCTGATACCAACTTTTCACAACCCCGGTTCGCCCTCCGTGAGCCATCGTGACGGCACCTAGTCTCTACGACTAGGTAAGCCTAACAATTAAAAAAAGTAAACCAATTTGCAAAAGAAACAATTTAAAACTGAAATAGTGAAATAAAACAGTAAATTTAAAGTGCCGCTTGGCATACACAATAATAATTCTCGAAAGCTAAATACATTTTTCCCAAAACCCGGAATCTCACAATCACAAGCCTTTGAAAGTCTACAACGTCTAAC
Organism: Nicotiana attenuata; assembly: GCF_001879085.1. NCBI lineage: Eukaryota > Viridiplantae > Streptophyta > Magnoliopsida > Solanales > Solanaceae > Nicotiana > Nicotiana attenuata. The sequence continues at coordinate 115,114 of NW_017672252.1, read as the reverse complement.
TCCAGAATATCTAACAAGGATACAAGTATGGAAGGGCTAATACAAAAGGGAGAGTAGAAAAGGGACTCTTCGGTCTGCGGACGCAACAGATATACCTCGGAGTCTCTACGAACGCCTCGACTCAAGCGTGGAAAGTCTGTGTGGAGGTACCTGGATCTGCATATGAAAAACATGCACAGAAAGGGCATGAGTACACCACAGCGGTACTCAGTAAGAGCCAAGCCTAACCTCGGTCGGGTAGTGACGAGGAAGGTCAGGGCCCTACTGAGATTAAACAATATAAGGGATGACAGAATAAGATAAGCAGTACAGTTGAAAGCTGGCAGTAAGAATTTAATATAGAATAATAAGGAATACAATAACTGGAACAGAGATAAAACAATCACAAGGAAATACCACTCTTCAGAAGGATAATAACCGGGGATCTCTCAGTATCCCGAGGATCTCTTAGTACCCTCAATATGTGCTAGGGATCTATTGGTATCCTCAATATATACTAGGGATCTCTTTGTATCCCGAGGATCTCTTGGTATCCTCAATATACGTGCCAGGGATCTCTCTGTATCTCTCACCTCAGCTCAAATCATAAATGCGTACAGGGGATCTCCCGGGATGCCATCCCGTACTCCCAAAGTAAAACACACAGCAGCAACACAAAGAATACTCAACTAAGCTCAATTTTGTACCAAGTAAAACAGGTAACTCTAACCTAACATGCTTCACATAATATAATTAAGGCAGTTTAAGCCAGTTAGCAATTATGTCAATTAAACATGCTTTTCTAAGCTAACATCAGACTTAAATTTGCAAGTAGCATAAAATAGGAAAAAGGAACACAATTAAAATTACTTAAAGAAAACCGGATTTTCAACAATTAGCTCAAGTACGTACTCGTCACCTCACGTACAAGACATTTCAATTATCAAATATACCAAATCCTAAGGGGAAGGACCCCCACACAAGGTTAGACAAGCCACTTACCTCGAACCAGCTCAAATCAATCCGAAACCACGCTCTTGCCACGAGTACTCGACTCCAAATGGTCCAAATCTATTCAATTTAATTTCATAATGTAAATAACACTTCAAGTAACTGATTCTACAAAGAAATTTTAAGCTAAAATGTGAAATTAGGTAAAATGACCAAAATGCCCCTCGGGCCCACGTCTCAGAATCGGTTGAAATTTACATTTCCAGAATCCTCACACTCTCACAAATTTAGTCATACCAAAAGTACCAAAATCGGACCTCAAATGGTCCCTCAAATCATCACTCAAAGGTCTCTATTTAGTCAAGCACTAACCCCCAAATTACCACTGATTTTTCTTAAATTTTCATGTTTATAATGATAAAAGTTACCCCAATAACGAGTTTAGGGACCAAAGACCTTACCCCAATGAATTTCTCCGAAAATCTCTCTTGAAAATGCTCCCCAAGGCTTCTTCCCGTTTGAAAAAAAGGTGAAAATAGCTCAAATTCGCGAAGGCAAGAATTTATATGTTTCTGCCCATCTAATCCGCTTCTGCGGCTCTGGGACCGCATCTAAGGTCCCGCTTCTACGAGGACATGGTCGCATCTGCGATATTTCACTTAAATCCATTTTCCGCTTCTGCGACAGACCTTCCGCACCTGCGGTCTCGCAGGTGCGTTACCCTTCTCGCACCTGCGGCTCCTGGAGCTGGACCAAATTTCCGCTTCTGCGGTCCAATAGCCGCTTTTGCGGCGCCGCACCTGCGGTCCCACACACGCAGGTGTGGTTATGACAGGTTCAGCAATGCAAAAATCTCCCTAAGTCCAAATTCAACTTCCGTCAAGCACCCGAAACTCACCCAAGGCCCCCGGGACCACAACCAAACATGCGAACCAGTCTTAAAACATCATTCAAACTTGTTCCAACCTTCGGAACGCTCAAAACGGCATGAAAATACTTATTTAACATCGGATTCAAGCCTAAGAACTTCAAAAACTCACAAATTACGCTTTCGATCAAAAAGTCTATCAAACCTCGTTTGAATGACCCGAAATTTTGCACACACGTCACATTCAAAAACTACGGAGTTACTCTAACTTTCGGAATTTCATTCCGACCCTCGGATCAAAGTCTCACTATCGAACTGGAAACTTTAAAAATTCGACTTTCGGCATTTCAAGCCTAAATTAGCTATGGACCTCCAAAACACAATCCGATCACGCTCCTAAATCCGAAATCACCCAAAGGAGCTAACGGAACTCTCGGAATTCCATTCTGAGGCCGTCTTCACACTGTTCTAACTACGGTTAAATTTCCCAAACTTAAGCTCTCATTTAGGGACTAAGTATTCCAAAACTTTCCGAAACTCAAAACTGAACATCCCGGCAAATCAAAATAGTAGAAATAAATACGGGGACAACAGTTAATAGGGGATCGGGGCATTAATTCTTAAGACGACCGACCAGGTCGTCACACTCGCCTATGAAAACAAAACAAAGCAAAACAAACATAATACCAATTTTCTCTTTTAAGACCAAAATTGAACTCTAACTATAAAGTTAGTACTGGAGGAAAAAAATAAGACGGTTTGGTAATTAAGATCAACTAATTTCAAGCAACCATACAGTAGTTTGCTTCGGCTTCTTGCAGTCCATCCATTGTGTCATAAAGTGGCCTGTTTAATGTCTCTGGCAGGTATATTACCCGCAACCCTCCAGCAATTCCACATGTCCCAAACACAGCAAATGGTATGCCTCCCCCTAAATCCACCATAATTGGTGCTAAAATTGCACCCATATGAGCCGCTTGAGTTGCACGGAATACACAAACAGCAAATTGAAAGTCCCAGCCATTGCAAATATCCCAAGAATTCCACACGCTATGCGAACAGTTTTTCACGCTCCGTAACCTTTCATCAAGCTTCCAGCAAGACAGAAAATTCCACTGAGCCACATTGTCCCTACGGCTAACGGCTTTCGACCAAGCTGCCTGTCCAATATTATTGCGGTTAACAAATAGGCAGGAATTTCACCCGTGGCGTTTAGTGCAACGTTAACGTAAAGATTGGTTCCGAGATTGACAGCATTCAAACTTATCACATAATAGACAACGGAACAAAAGAAGTTAATAGCCACAACTAAGATGAACCCAATCTGCGTGACAGGAAACCTTAGTACATCTAATAGGGATCCGTTTAACGCTTATTTGGTATCGGGTTCTAGCAATAGTCATTAGGATTGAGAAGTAGGAGCTTTGTCGTCATTCACTTCACTGTCGAGTGCAAGAAGAATGCCATCAGGAGGTGTTTACCATTTGATATGGCGATTTCGTGCATGATCTTCATGGCTTCAACTACTTTTCCTCTAACAAGGCACCAACGAGGTGACTCGCGGAGGAAAGGAAGTACGAGAACAACGAGCAGAACAGATGGTACTGAAGAAGCAATCTAAAGACAGCGCCACAGTTGGAAGAAATAAGCAATATCAGATCCAGTAGAGAAAAAATAGAATGTGGGCATTGCTGCTACGCCACGCCAGGACTGGCCAGGACAACGGGTTCAGTAGCAAGAACAAAAGCACAAAGGCCAGTGCCACCTGTGCTGAAACCGGAGAGAAGGGGGAATAAGGCATAGGTCCAATAGTCCGAAGAAAAAGCTGTTAAACAACCAAAGATAGCGTTCAAAATGCAAACGCTCGCGAGGGAGCCTTTCCTTCCTAATTTGGAGTCTGAGAGATGTCCAAATACTAACCATATTTAAATGCGTTCCATATTTTCTCAACACCTCAAAGTTGGGATTGTATCAAATTAGGGATATCTACTGTACCTTACATGCATGCTACTATAGTGTACTTGTTTTTCCCGTATAGTTTCAACTTGGAAAGGTATAAATGCCGAATTTAATTTACTCAACTAGATAATTAAAATTCTTCTGCTTTTTTAGCATGTCCCAAAAGAAATATCACATTTATGTATTTAGAAGCAACAATAAACTTTAAGATTCTTGTTTTAAGCTTAATGAAATTGTTAACCCTAGAAACGGATAACAATTGAATTTATACGTGATTTTAAGGACACGTGATTTTACTTGGCACAAACTAAGAAAATATGTAAATTGATATTGAAATTGACTGTAAATAGAAATAAAAGTAAACCGAAAATAAACGTATAGCTTTGGCCCTCGAGCTAGGTCGCCCTCGAACCAAACAAATATTCTACTGGAAAGTATGAATAGAGCAGCAGAGTATTGAAAGCTCAAGAGAAAGGTAGTATATTGCTTTGTGTAGCATGAATATGATGCCTTTTACAAATGATCAGACCCCCTTTACATAGTAGTGTACTCCTACCTTTGATACAATTCTAAATACAGTAAGAAATTCCATGATTAGCTAATTAATCGGCCTCTTCTTGATACATACAGAGATTTTCGCCGTGATCCTCGCCCGATCACGGATATTTTGGCTTTCCGTTATTTGGCTCGTTATTTAAAAATTGACGCTGAAGGATGGAAGAAGAAAATGGATCGCCTGGCCTCAGAAAAGGAGACTGCTCCGCCCCAACTGGCCTCGGCTGAAAACCAGCTCCGAGGTATGAAAGAGGAAATCTCGGTGCGGACCAAGAAAATCGATGAGCTTCAGTCCCAGTTGGGTTCAACAATATCTGCTCGGGAGAACCTGGTTGGAGAGCTTGAAACGGCCAAATCAGAAATTAAGGCAGCCAAGGCTGATGCTGATGCAATGGTGGCTATTTACCAAGCCGATGCCGAAGCCGCTCAGATTCAAGTAAGGGAGGTTGCCAAGGCCGCTCAGGTTCGAGCAGAGAGGGTCACCGAACATGCCAAATGTCAATCTCTGACACAACCCTGGTTCGCCCTCCGTGAACCATCGTGACGACACCTAGTCTCTACGACTAGGTAAGCCTAACAATGCGAAAAATAAACCAATTTGCGGAAGAAATAATAAAAACCGAAATAGTGAAATAAAAAAGTGTTTAAAATTGCCGCTTGGCATACACAATATCAACTCTCAAAAACTAAATACATTTTCCAAAACTCGGGATCTCATGATCACAAGCCTTTGAATGTCTACAAGTATCCAACTCCAGAATATCTAATACTTAAAAGGGAGAGTAGAAGGGGACTCTTCGGTCTGCGGAAGCGGTAGATATACCTCGGAGTCTCTACAAGCGCCTCATCTCAAGTGTGATAAGTCTGAGTGGAGGTACCTGGATCTAGACATGAAAAACATGTACAGAAAGGGCATGAGTACACCACAGCGGTACTCAGTAAGTGCCAAGCCTAACCTCGGTCGGGTAGTGACTAGGAAGGTCAGGGCCCTACTGAGATTAAATAAAATATAAGGTATGACAGCATAAGATAAAGCGGTACAGTTGAAAGATAATAATAAGAATTAATCAGGATAAGAAGGATAACAACAACTGAAACAGAGGCAAAACAATCACAAGGAATACCACTCTTCACAAGATAATAACCGGGGATCTCTCAGTATCCCGAGGATCTCTTAGTACCCTCAATATATGTCAGGGATTTCTTGGTATCCCGAGGATCTCTCGGTATCCTCAATGTATGCTAGGGATCCAGAGGATCTTTTGGTATCCTCAATATATGCTAGGGATCTCTTGGTATCTCGAGGATATCTTGGTATCCTCAATATGCATGCTGGGGATCTCTCAGTATCCCGCACTTCAGTTCAAATCAAATACGTACAGAGGATCTCCCAGGAAGCCGTCTCGTAGTCCCAAAGTAGAGTACACAGCAATAACACAAAGAATACTCAATTAAACTCAAATTCATACCAAGGTAAAATAGGTAATTCTAACCTAGCATGCTTCACATAATACAATTAAGGCAGTTTAAGCAAATAAAGCAGTTAAGTTAATTAAACATGCTTTAACATGCTTCTCTAAGCTAACAACAGGCTTAAATTTCAAGTAATGCAGGCAGGAAAGGAAAAACACAATTAAAGCTACTTTAGTAAAACATGATTTTCAACAATTAGCACAAGTACGCACTCGTCACCTCATGTACAAGGCATTTCAACTATCACAATACCAATCCTAAGGAGGATGTCCCTCACACAAGGTTAGGCAAGCCACTTACCTCGAACCAGCTCAAAATCAACTCGAAACCACACTTTTGCCACGAGTACTCGACTCCAAATGGCCCAAATCTATTCAATGCATAATGTAAATAACACTTCAAGTAACTGATTCTAAAATTAAATTCTAAGCTAAACACGAAATTAGGTAAAATGACCAAAATGCCCCTTGGGCCCACGCCTCGAAATAGGGTAAAATTTACATTTTCAGAATCCTCGTACTCTCGCGAGTCTATATATATCAAGAACACTAAAATCGGAGTTCAATTGACCCTCAAATATCCATTTTAAAGTCTCTAAATCTGAAGCCCTAATTACCCATTTTGCACTGATTTTCCCTAATTTTCACAACTAATTAGACCTTTAATCACATATAAATGAGTTATGAAGTCAAAACCTCCAAGTGATTCCCCTTTAGTTTGCTCAAAAATCTCCCTCAAAAGCTTCAATCCCGTTCAAAAATGGTGGAAAAATGAAGAAGGGTCGCGGATAGGCTATTTAAATACTGCTCTGATTTAACCCTATGCGATCGCAGAAATACCTATGCGATCGTATAAGGCAACTTTCTCAAAACGATGCGATTGCGACCAGCTCTATGTGATCGCATAGGGCAATTCCATCACCCCACCGCCACTTCAAGTGCTTCTATGCGAACGCAAATGTCTCTATGCGAACGTAATGACCAACACTGCTCACCCTATGCGATCGCAATCCTTCCTTCGTGATCGCGATTCACAAAAATCGGCTGCCCTCGAGTTACTCTACGTGATCGAGGATGGACTCACGCGATCGCAATGAACAAATCACTGCTGCTAAAATACCAGAAAACTAGCTATCTCCCAAAGACCAAAAGTGCCCGTTTGAGCATCTGAAATACACCCGAGGCCCCCGGGACCTCAACCAAATCTACCAACGTCTCCCACAACATTATTCAAACTTGTTCCAACCTTTGAACGCTAAAAACAACATCAAAACACCAATTTAGCATCGGATTCAAGCATAAGAACTTCAAAAACTCTCAAAATACGCTTTCGATCAAAAAATCTGTCAAACCTCGTCCGAATGACCTAAAATTTTGCACACACGTCACATTCAAGACTACGAAGCCACTCCAACTTTTGGAATTCCATTCCGACCCTCGGATCAAAATCTCACTATTGAACCGGAAACTTCAAAAATTTAACTTTCGGCATTTCAAGCCTAAATTAGCTACGGACCTCTAAAACAAAATCCGAACACGTTCCTAGACCCGAAATCACCCAACGGAGCTAACGGAACCATCAGAATTCCATTCCGAGGCCGTCTTTACACTATTCCGACTACGATCAAATGTTTAAAACTTAAGCTCTCATTCAGGGACTAAGTGTCCCAAAACTCCAAATAATTCCTCCCGGCAACTCACAATAGCGAAAACAAACATGGGAAAAGCAATTAATAGGGGATTGGAGCGTAAATTCTTAAAATGACTGGCCGGGTCATCACAATCTCAAAGGGAGACCCTTGAGGAAATTAATGTTTGGGGATTTGACCTCACAACCGAGATCGAGAACGCTAAGGAGATCGAAGTTGAAGCTAGGAAATTAGCTTACCCCGATGATGATGATGAACATGAAAGCTTGAGTGAATCCGAAAGCGGAGAAGACCCCGAGGGCAGAGATGTCTCTCCTGGAGGCGACCAGGACACTTAGGCTTTTAAGTAATTTTTGAATTTCTGTTGAGACCGCTTCGGCCTTTGTAACGACTTTCCATCGAGTCGTGTTGCCCTTGTAAAATTTTTTTGATGAATATATAAAACTTTTTCCCTTCCATTTCTTCTGAGTCTATTGTCCTTTTTTTTTGATTTATACAAAGTTCAGAACGCCTTAGCATAAAATTATGATGTTTTCATAAAATTATGATGTTATATTCAAAAGTCTAAGGTTTAGATGGTAAAGAGCGATAGTGAGTACTGCCCTCGACTGTTTCTGATCGGTAATCCCTGTTGATACCTAATTTTTTCCTCATATTTTAAACATATATACATATACTTCAAAATAGTTCATATGCATCATCATTTGATTTATAAGCATAAACAAATATTTTTCATAATTTTTAAAGGCTTTAAACCAATTTATTCCTGCATTTTTATTATATATAAATATCCAATAATTATCCTTCAAATTATTTTATGGTGATTTAATCATCCAAACTAATCATTTTATACTAATATGTATGTCTTAATACTTTACTGCATTTTTTACAATTACATTTGCATTTTTAGGCTAATTGCACACTTTTGCAATAATAGCCCATTTTCATGTAAAATTACGATATTTATGCAAAAAATATCTTTTTATAGTTTTATAATGTTAAGTTATTATTTTTACTCATTTTAGTGCATAACAACTATTTTTTTTATTTATTAATTATTTTATAAATTATTTCTTGCTAAATATTGAGTATTTAAAAACTAGCCTAATGTCACGACCCTAGTTCACCGACTGTGAACATGTCATGACGGCACCTAGTCCACACGACCAGGTAAGCCTAATATTGCGGAAATATAATAATTGCGGAAAAATAGAGGAAACCAAATTAAATACCAAAAGAAACTGTACTGAATGCCGCTCGGCATGTACAACTCAATATCACGAGTTTCAAACAATCCCCAAAACCCGAAAACTCACGGGCAACACAGGCTACAGAAGCGAAAAGTAAAGGCTCCAAACTCTAGAATATCTAACAACCGGAAGAAGAAAAACTAAGTACTAGAGATAGAGTGAGAGGGAGACTCGTCGGTCTGCAGACGCAGCAGATCTACCTCGAAGTCTCCGTAGTCCTCCTGCCTCACTGATAGTGCGCCTGAGTAGAGGTACCTGGATGATCCGCACATGAAAAACATGCGCAGGAAGGGCATGAGTACACCACAGCGGTACTCAGTAAGTGCCAAGCCTAACCTCGATTGGGTAGTGACGAGGAAGGTCAGGGCCATACTGAGACAAAATATAGTAATAACAATAATTAACGGTATGATAATCTCACAGAAATAATAAATACAGCAGTGAAATAAGGCAGGTCAACGAGGCAATAACAACCACAAAAGGACAGAGCAAACATAGAGTAAATACAACTCAATACCAATGATAACAATGAGGGTCTCCCAGGATACCGTCCTGTAGCCCTTTCCTCAACTGTCCAGTGGATCTCCCGGGATACCGTCTCGTAGTCCAACTCGTATACCAAACCGAGGGATCTTCCGGGATACCGTCTCGTAGTCCAACCATCAAAATGCAGGGGGGATCTATCGGGAATCTAACCCGCAGTCCCAAAGTAAAAGTGTAGGGGGATCTACCGGGAATCAAACCCGTAGTCCCAAAGTAAACAACCAAGGGGAGGGAGCTACCGGAATCCCCACATCCGTAGTCCCAATGTAAATGCGCAACCACGGCCAGAAACAAACCAAGGAATAAAGCACGAAAGACAGAGCAACAGATAGAATTAGCCTAGCATGCTTCACGTAGTACAGTCAAACAACTTAAGCAATTAGGCAGTTAAGTCAGCTAAACATGCTTTCCAAATCTAGCACAAGTATAATTTCAAGTAGGATAAGGCAAGTAGTAAAGAAAGCTAAATATCAACAACTTAAGTGAAAACCGGATTTTCATCAATCGGCTCAAGTACGCGCTCGTCACCTCACGTACAAGGCACTCAAATATCAAGAAAACAATCCTAACGGGAAAAGTCCTCCACACAAGGTTAGATAAGCCACTTACCTCGAACCGGCTCAATATCACTAGAAATCGCGCCTTTGCCACGAGTATCCGACTCCAAATGGCCCAAATCTATTCAATTCAATTACATATTGTAAATAATATTGCAAACAACTGATTCCACTATTAAAATTAAAGCTAGGGCGCGAAAATAGATAAAATGACCAAAAAGCCCCTCAAGCCAACGTCTCGGAATCGAATAATTTTCACATTTTTAGAACCCTCGTACTCTCACGAGTCTAACCATATAAAAATCTCCCAAATCGGAGGTCAAATGCCCACTCAAAACTCAATAGTCTAGCCAATGAAGTTTTACCCCAAATTATCCAATTTTTGGTCCAAAATTCGAATTCCAATGATGTATTTAGCTATATAATGATGAAATATAATGAAAATTCCAATGATGTATTTAGCTATATAATGATGAAATAATGAAAAGGGATCAAGGAAACGTTACCCAATGATTTTCTCTTCAAAACCCATTCAAAATTGCCTTCTCCCGAGCTCTCAATCGATTTTTCAAACTTATGAAATTAAACCCTCGAAATTGATATTTCTGAACAGTCATTTCCGCTTCTGCGGACAAGGGACCGCTTCTGCGGTTTTCATTAAAAGGGATAGGACCGCATCTGTGATAGCTAGGCCGCTTCTGCGGAAGGGGGCACAAGCCGCTTTTGCAACGTCCAAGGCCACTTCTGCGGTTTCCAAGCCGCAGAAGCGAAAATACCAGAAAGAAAAACACCAGCTGCAGCAATTACTTAGAAATTTCTCCGTTAACCACCCGAAATCATCCCGAGGCCCCCGGAACCTCAACAAAAAGCACCAATACCACCTAATACCTTATTCGAACTTGTACCAATCCTTAAAACACCTAAAACCACACCGAAAGTCCGATTAAATCAAAGATTCAAGCCTAAGAACTTCAAATTCAACAAAACACGCTTTCGATCAAAAACCTAACCAAACCTCACCCGAATGACCTGAAATTTTGCACACACATCCCAAATGACATGACAGAGCTACTGCAACTTCCGGAATTCCAATCCGACCCTCGAATCAAAAACTCACTATCGGACCGGAAACTTCAAAAATTCAAACTTCGGCATTTCAAGCCTAAATGAGCTACGAGCCTCCAAAATATATTCCGAACACGCTCCCAACCCCGAAATCACCTAACGGAGCTAACAGAACCATCGGATTTCCATTCCGAGGTCGTCTTTACACTGTTCTGATTACGGACCATTTTTCAACACTTAAACTCTCATTTAAGGACTAAGTGTCCCAAAACTCTCCAAAACTTAACACCGAACGTCCCGACATACCAAAATGGCAGAAATGAACTTACGGGAAGCAGTTAATGGGAGATCGGGGCGTAAATTCCAAAAACGACCGGCCGGGTCGTTTCATCCTCCTACACTTAAACATTCGTTTGTCCTCGAACGAGCATAGAGAACATACCTGAGGTAGACAAAAGATGAGGGTACTGGCTGCGCATATCCTGCTCGGTCTCCCAAGTTGCCTCCTCGGCCGGCTGACCCCGTCACTGAACCTTCACTGAAGCAATGGTCTTTGACCTCAACTTTCTAATCTGTCTGTCCAATATAGCCACTGGCTCCTCAACATAGGATAGATCCTTGTCCAACTGGACTGAACTGAAATCCAACACGTGCGGCGGATCACCGTGATACCTCCGGAGCATCGAAACATGAAATACCGGGTGAACTCCGGCCAAACTGGGAGGTAAGGCAAGCTCGTAGGCAACCTCCCCAACTCGCCTCAAGACCTCAAAAGGGCCAATAAACCTCGGACTCAACTTTCCTTTGTTCCCAAACCGTATGACGCCTTTCATAGGCGAGACCCGAAGCAGAACCCGCTCACCAACCATATACGAAACATCACGAACCTTCCTGTCCGCGTAACTCTTCTGCCTGGACTGGGCTGTACGGAGTCTATCCTGAATCACCTTAACCTTCTCCAATGCATCCTGAACCATTTCTGTGCCCAATAGCCTGGCCTCGCCCGGCTCAAACCAACCCACCGGAGATCTGCACCTCCTACCATATAAAGCCTCATACGGCGCCATCTGAATGCTGGACTGATAGATGTTATTGTAAGCAAACTCCGCCAGTGGCAAGTAATGATCCCAAGACCCTCCGAACTCAATCACACACGCACGGAGCATATCCTCAAGAATCTGAATAGTGCGCTCGGAGTCTCCGTCCGTCTGGGGGTGAAATGCTGTGCTCAACTCCACCCGAGTGCCTAACTCCTGCTGCACGGCTCTCCAGAACCGCGATGTAAACTGAGTACCTCTGTCCGAAATGATAGAAACTGGAATACCATGCAAATGGACAATCTCCCTGATATAAATCTCCGCCAACCGCTCCGATGAATAAGTGGTACACACAGGAATAAAATGAGCGGACTTGGTCAGCCGGTCCATAATAATCCAAATGGAATCAAACTTTTTCAAGGTCCGTGGAAGTCCAGATACAAAATCCATGGTGATGCGCTCCCATTTCCACTCCGGAATCTCTATCTGCTAGAGCAACCCACCCGGGCGCTGGTGCTCATACTTCACCTGCTGGCAGTTGAGGCATCTAGACACATAACCAACTATATCCTTCTTCATCCGCCTCCACCAGTAGTGCTGCCTCAGGTCCTGATACATCTTCGCGGCACCCGGATGGTTGGAATACCGCGAACTATGGGCCTCTGCTAGAATCATCTCTCGAAGACCATCAACATTGGGCACACAAATCCGGCCCTGCATCCTCAATACCCCGTCATCTCCAATGGTCACATCCCTGGCATCTCCACGCTGAACCTTGTCCCGAAGGACAAGCAAATGAGGGTCATCATACTGCCGCTCCCTGATACGATCAAGTAAGGAGGACCGGGAAACCACACAAGCTAGAACTCGACTGGGCTCCGAAAGATCCAATCTCACGAACTGGCTGGCTAAGGCCTGAACATCCATCGCCATAGGCCTCTCTAAAGCTGGTAAATATGCCAAACTCCCCAAACTCTCCGCCCGGCGACTCAAGGCATCCGCCACCACATTGGCCTTGCCCGGGTGATATAGGATAGTGATGTCATAATCCTTCAGCAGCTCTAACCACCTCCTCTGACGCATATTTAGATCCTTTTGCTTGAGCAAGTGCTGCAAACTCCGATGATCAGTATAGATCTCACAAGACACACCATATGAAATAATGACGCCAGATCTTCAAGGCATGAACAATGGCAGCTAACTCAAGGTCGTGGACAGGGTAATTCTTTTCATGTATCTTCAACTGTCTGGACCCGTAGGCAATCACCCTACCGTCCTGCATCAACACTGCTCCAAGGCCAACTCTCGAGGCGTCACAATAGACAGTATAAGACCCCGAACCGGTAGGTAACATCAAGATTGGGGCTGTAGTCAAAGCTGTCTTGAGCTTCTGAAAGCTCGCCTCACACTCCTTTGTCCACTGAAATGGGGCACCCTTCTGGGTCAATCTAGTCATAGGGGCAGCAATCGATGAAAATCCCTCCACGAAACGATGGTAGTAACCTGCCAAGCCAAGGAAACTGCGAATCTCTATAGCTGAGGACGGCCTGGGCCAACTCTGCATGGCCTCTACCTTCCTCGAATCCACCCGAATACCCTCACTAGAAATCACATGGCCTAAGAATGCCACAGAGCTTAGCCAAAACTCACATTTTGAGAACTTTGCATATAACCTTTTCTCCCTCAAGGTCTGTAGGACGGTCCTCAGGTGCTGCTCATGATCTTCCCGACTCCGGGAATACACTAGAATATCATCAATAAAAACAATTACGAACGAGTCAAGATATGTCCTGAACACACTGTGCATCAAATGCATGAAAGCTGCAGGGGCATTGGTCAGCCCAAATGACATGACAAGGAACTCGTAGTAGCCATATCGAGTCTTGAAGGCAGTCTTCGGGATATCTGGCTCCCGAATCTTCAACTGATGGTAACCTGAGCGCAAGTCAATCTTAGAAAACACCTGTGCGCCCTGAAGCTGGTCAAACAGATCATCAATGCGAGGAAAAGGATAACGGTTCTTCACTGTAACCTTGTTCAACTGGCGGTAGTCAATACACATGCACATAGAACCATGCTTTTTCTTCACAAACAAAACAGGAGCACCCCACGGTGAAATACTGGGCCGAATAAAACCCTTACCAAGCAATTCCTGCAGCTGATCCTTCAACTCCTTCAACTCAGGAGGAGCCATACAATACGGAGGAATGGAAATGGGCTGAGTGCCCGACAATAGATCAATGCCGAAATCAATGTATCTATCAGGCGGCATACCCGGAAGATCAGCTGGAAATACAAATACATCGGGATAATCCTGTACCACTGGAACAGAATCAACAGAAGGGGTATCAATACTAACATCTCTCACGTAAGCCAAATACGCAGCACACCCCTTCTCCACCATGCGCTGAGCTTTAAGAAAAGAGATAACTCTACTGGGAGTATGATCTAAAGTACCACTCCACTCAATACGCGGAGCACCTGGCATAGCCAGCGTCATAGTCTTGGCGTGACAATCAAGAATAGCAAAATGGGGCGACAGCCAGTCCATGCCCAAAATAATGTCAAAATCCACCATACCGAGTAATAATAAGTCTGCTCTGGTCTCAAAACCACGAATAGTAACCAAACATGACCAATAAACGCCGTCCACAACAAGAGAATCTCCTACAGGAGTAGAAACATAAACGGGGGCACTCGAAGAATCCCGAGGCACACCCAAATGAGGAGCAAAGTAAGAAGACACATAAGAGTAAGTAGAGCCTGGATCGAATAGAACCGATGCCTCTCTGTGACAAACCAGAATAATACCTGTAATGACGGAGTCGGAGGTAACAGCCTCAGTACGAGCAGGAATAGCATAATATCTGGCCCGGCCCCTCTCTCGAGGGTGACCTCTATCTCCCCGACCTCCGCCCCTAGCCGGCTGTGCAGGTGGGCTAGCTGCTGGAGCTGTGATCATGGCCTGAGAACTCTAAGGAGCGCGCTGCGGCTGAGCAGTCTGTAAAGATGCACCCCTACCAAGTCTGGGGTAGTCCCTAACCATGTGGCGTGTATCACCGCACTCGAAACAAGCTCTGGGAGGACGCGGTGGCTGTGACTGGCTGGGACTAGGCCTGCTGGACTCACCTCTGGAAACACCCCGCGTAGGAGGCGCGCTAGAAACTGGAGGTGCATAGTAAGTCTCCTGAGGTGCAGGTGGAGCTAGAGTACTACCGGCTGCTGGAAGAGCTGAATGAACAGGGCGACCCGCATAACCCCTACCATAACGACCTGCTGATGGGGTACCGGCACCAGAGTAGTGACCCGACTCTCGAGACCTCTTGGCCTCCCTCTCCCCTTGCTCCCTGGCGAGCATACCCTCAATCCTCCTAGCAATGCTCACTACCTGCTGATAAGGAACGTCCGTCTCCAACTCTCGAGCCATGCTAGATCTGATGGGTGGGATAAGACCCTCAATAAACCTACGAACTCTCTCCCGAACTATAGCAACCAAAGCCGGTGCATGCCTGGACAACCTGGTATAACGGATAGCATACTCCGAAACGGTCATAGCACCCTGGCGCAAATGCTCAAACTCTGCGCGCCATGCATCCCTGAGACTCTAGGGGACAAACTCTCTCATGAACATATCCGAGAACTGGGTCCAAGTCAGTGAGGCAGCCTCGACTGGACTGTTTATCTCATAAGTGCGCCACCAATCATAAGCAGCTCCCCGAAGCTGCAAAGCAGTGAAAGAAACCCCGCTGGACTCCACTATGCCCATAGTGCGAAGAATACGATGACACTCCTCTATAAATCCCAAGGCATCGTCTGACGCTAATCCACTGAACACTGGGGGATCATACTTCTTGAACCTCTCAAGCCTGCGCTGCTCGTCCTCTGAAGCAGCTGACCCATCCTCGCGCTGAACTAGTGCTGCAGGTGGTGTCGGAATAATCTCAGGAGCCTGCTCAACCTGCACTCGCTGCTCAGGAGTGCGGACGGAGGGAGTCTATGCTCCTACCCCGGCCTGGGATGTGGCTGCAGTAAGGGGAAGAAACCCCCCCTAAGCCAAGGTGGTGTACATGCTCATGAATTGAGCTAAAGTCTCCTAGAGCGCTGGAGTAGTAGTGGCAGTAGTAGGTGTGCCAGGTGCCTGGGCTCCGGCTTGATCTGCTGGTGGTACCTCGGCGGCAGCTCGCGCAGGTGCTCTGGCTGCACCACGTGCGCGTCCTCGACCTCTCCCCCGGCCCCGGCCTCTGAGGGCTGCAGTAGGGGGCGCGAGTGCTTGATCATCTCGAGTGGCACGTGTCCTCACCATCTGTGAGAGAATAGAAGTCAAAAGTTTAGAATTGATGTCAAAATATCGCACGACAAGGAATTCAAATGAAACGAAGATTTTTCCTAAACAGTTACATAGCCCCTCGTAGATAAGTACAGACGTCTCCGTACCGATCAGCGAGACTCTAATAAACCGGCCTGTGTTGCGTGACTCCTATGAACCTAGAGCTCTGATACCAACTTGTCACGACCCTAGTTCACCGACTGTGAACCTAGAGCTCTGATACCATCTGTATTCATTCTTGTTCTTTTATGGTAAGAATCTCTGTATATCTTTGTGATTCTTACTTACCCTAAAGATTAGGGTTTCAGATATCTTTTAGATCTAACTAAATCTGGTTCGATTATGTGATTTTAAATGTTATCTCATCTATATGCATCCTATTATTTGTAAACTCGTTCTCCTATGTTGATTTTTTACTTACCCTAAAATTAGGGTTTCAGATTCCTTTAAATCAAACCAAATCTGGTTCGATTCTTTGATTGTAAATAGTATTCCTGTCTATGTTCATTTTATTCCATGCAGCATGTGATCTTTTACCTTATTGCCTGCCGATTTGTGTACTTTACCTAAAATTAGGGTTTTGAAATTTTCTCCCTTTCTTTATTGATTTTGAGTGCTTTCCTTCCTAGTACTTGACTGATGATTTTCCATGTTTTTGTGTTCGACTACACTGTATAAACCCCTCCCCATTCCCCTTTGAAATAGCTCCGGAATCATTAAGAACTACAAAGACAAAAGTTGTGTGCTCTTTGCTTTTTAATAATCTTGTTCTGCACGTTAGTTCCTGGCCGACTGAAAGCCAAGGCTAGAAATTCTGAGTTCTTGTTCCTTTGGTGATATTCATAACACTATGGGCTTCCTTTCTTTCTTGTTTCATTTAACTAGTGAGTTACAAAACCTTTGCCATTTCAATTACACTTGCCTAACAATAACATGTGTTTTCACTTCTGAAGATTGTTGCTCGATATGTTTATGGGCTGTTCTAACTGTCTTACTTCAATTCCTGACTTTGCTAATCTAAATGTCATTACATTTATAATTTAAGAAATGTTTAGACCTGCTTGGAGTTGTCTAATTCCCTTGGATCCTGCCAAGCATATGTGTTACTGATAGCCATCTCTTGAAAGTTTAAGTTTGTTGTTAGCCCTATTATTTGAACATGCGCTCCTATCCCCTTTTTACATTAGTTGACTAAGCATGAATGTATTCCTTAAGTATGTAACACGTTTATTTCTGAATTTGCTGTGATGTAACCTGTTTTGTTCCTGTTTTGACTTCCCAGTAACTGCCCTAAGTAGTTCTCAGCATGTTAGGTCCTGTTACTAATTGATATGATCCTCTCTTTTGACTCTAGCCTTTTGCACTTAACATAATTTGAACTTTCTTTTTCTTCCTACTATGAGCTAGTAATTGAACTCATTTTCTGAAACTTGGTTAAATTTGTCTTAAATCCAAGCATGTCTATTATCTACTTTTGTGTGCTCAATTTGGTTTTGTCCTTCAGTGGTGTTCCTTAACCTCATTCTATTCTTTTACTGTCTGGTCCCTTTGAGTTCTCCTTCTTAGCCGGCTAGAAGCCAAGGCTACTTAGGTTCTGTCCTTTGGCCTCCCTAGTGTGAGCACTCTCAGGGTTCATTTGAGACCCTTGTGAACTCTGAAACACTAGGACTTGGTCCTTAGTTATTCTCTGAATCTCTCCTGTTAATCTCCCTAGTGTGAGCACTGCCCTAGGTTCTTGAAGCCCTTGGGAACTCTGACACACTAGGGCCTTGGTTCTTCATGCTCAGCTCTGTTTTATACCTACTGGGTGAATCACTTAATTCCTAGCTGCCTTATGTCCATGAAGATGTAATTTCTGGGCTATTGTGAAATATGGGAATGAAGGCCTGGCTTGGTCAAGGTGTATCTTTGGGCCTGCTATAGGCTCCCTATAGTTATTTTTCCTGTAATTCACTCTATTCATTCTGGGTCTATAATAATTCTTGTAATAACATTCTGGGGTATTAGTAAAATTGGGGAAGGGATTTTATCTTACATTTGCATTGAAATGGGTAGAAATCCTGCCTATAGGTATTCTATTTTGCTAAAAAATGTGTCATTATGCTCAAACATGTTTAGTTATCATGTGTTAGAAATTCTGCTTATAGGTTCTTAATTTGGTTCAAATGTTTTCTGCTTTCGCCTGTTAGAAATCATGCCTATAGGATATTGAATGATTAATACCTCAATGTGCGTATAGGATTATGTTAACATGCACACTACCTAATTTATGATTTAGATATCATGCCTATAGGATCTGAAATCAGTTTTTATTATAGAAATCATGCCTATAGGATTTGAAATCAATTTTAACTATGATTATAGAAATCCTATCTATAGGGTCTAAAATTAGTCTTAATTATTGCCATGCTCGTTTCTTTAAAGAGTTTTCAACACTTTGCTAATTATCACTGTTATAAACAATATCTGTAGGACTCGACTATGTAATTCTGAACATACTTCTGTGATCGCCATTATTAGTTACTGCATGAATCACCTAGACATCATGCCTATAGGTTTTAATCTCTTATGCTTGTAATTAGTAGGCAACTATGTAGGCTTTTTTGGAAATCGTGTTAAAGGTAAGGAATTTGCACACGAAACTGCCTACTTATTAAAAATCCAAAATCACATAGAGATCCTGCCTATAGGGTTGTGCAACCTTAACTTGTTAAAATTTGCAACTGTCAAATGCTCAATGTGTTTGCGTGCATTCGTTGTCAAAGTGTGGAGGCTAACTTGAGCCTTTAATTGCTTTTATATGAAGTCCAACTTGTTTTGCCTGTCGATTAGTTTTATCATTTGAGCAACCTAAGTTGAAGTCTAGAACTACCTAAATAGAGGTCCAAAGCCTCCTGGACCATAGGCATGGGACGGGTAGCGCACACATAGGGTGCAGTTTAGAACCAACTAGTGCGCTTTAGTTAACAACTTAAAGATAATAATCGGGTAGCAGGAGATGATAGTTTGTTCCTACCGAATAGTATGAGTAACACCCCATTTTGAGGGAGTTACAAAGTATTATTTATATTGCACGGGGTGATCATTTAGGCTAAAAATTTTAGGACCCCCCATCTTGTGTTTAAATCAATTACTTGTATTTAATAATAAACTTCCCAAATCCCTTGTTTTCTTAGCTTTGATTACATAGACTAATTCATATAATTGAGTTCGGTCAGGACCCACAGTTGTGGACCTTGAAGAGTGCCTAATACCTTCTCTTCAAGGTAATTTCGAGCCCTTACCCAATCTTTGGTGACACAAACTAGTCAAATAGAGTTATCTACAAAATAGGTGCCCTAACGCACCTCAAACCCGTTAGGTGGCGACTCTGTCTTTTAGCACAATGATTAAAAGAGTTTTCAAGTGTTGAAAACCCAATTTCGCGAGAAAAAGTGGCGCAACAATCCCTGAGCAAATGTTCGAACTCGAATTAAGGTAACCCTTAGGCTTAACACGTATCTCAGATTTGGGGTAATAATTCGATTTTGAATCAATTTGATCGGGTTTCATAGATAGTCCCTGAGTAAGGATTTTCTCGAACTCGATTTAAAGTAGCCATTAGGCCTTTGTATTTTTGCTTTCTTTTGTATCTTTTTCGAGGCCATTTTAGTTGTTATAACTTTTGTGTTTGGCCGATTTGGCCTTTGTAAAAAGATCTTTTATGTATATATATAAGGCTTTCTATCCTTTTCAGGTCTCAAAATTTTTTCCTTTGATTTATCA
This sequence comes from Nicotiana attenuata, assembly GCF_001879085.1. NCBI lineage: Eukaryota > Viridiplantae > Streptophyta > Magnoliopsida > Solanales > Solanaceae > Nicotiana > Nicotiana attenuata. The sequence continues at coordinate 95,137 of NW_017672252.1, read as the reverse complement.
TTCGTATTTGCAAAGGTTGGAATGCCTTAGCATGAAATAGTAAGGTTGTGTTTGAGGGTTCGAACAAAACCCTGCCTTTATTGCCTTTCTGGGTTAAGGCGTTATCCGGGTTTGAAGTTACCGAAATTTTCTCCCGAAAATATCTTAAGTTTGCGATTTTGCCGAGGGTAGCCTTTAGAACCGGTTGTGAAAGAATTTTTTCTTTTTCGAAGGCCTATTTTTGTTACGGATTTCAGAGGTCTCCAAACCGTGTTAAACTGGCCATAGCCTTTTAGCTCAGGTGTAGCCCAGTGAGCTTGCTTAACTTAACAGTCCCCGAGTGGGTATGGCCGTGACCTTTAAAGTTCATGGGTTGCCTGATAGGTCTTATATCGCCGATATTTTGATAGCTCGATCTATTTCGAAGTTGATTTTCGAACGACAGTCCCCGAGTGAGAGAGTGACCATCCGAATTTTGATTATAATCAGCACCTGAGCCTATTTTCTTAAAAGATTGAAAGTACCGGATTGTAAAGTGGAAAATTTTCCAAGACATAAGATAATTGCAAGGAAAGTACTTCTCTTTATTCTTGTCAAAAATAGTCATACATGCGTACATGTTTTATGTCAGAGCACGAGCAGTCTAAATGGGCACGGTTCATTTTGACCATTTGACCTTTACAATAAATCCTACCTATCGAGACCCTTCTATTTCGAATTAATTTACCTGCTAGAACAATTTGATATCCGAGGGTAACCCCCATCCCCCCAGTATTTGAGGTTGATTGTAGAGAAATCTCGTATACTGTAAACACAGTTTGGATACCGATTCGTAATCAACCTCTAATTCTAAGTTAGCATGATCTATTATTGCCTCATTAAAAACCCTACCGGAAAACCCATTTGGGACAAAACCAGCCTAAGGAAAAAAGATTGCAACACGTGCTTTCAGAACTAAAGACTTGATGCTGATAAATCTACCGATGTCTCTTGTTGACCACCTGCAAGTGTTAGTTTAAAACAAAAGGAAAATAGAAAAGGGTCGTACCTTAGCAGTAATATCATTTTAGGCGAGATACGTTCCAATTGCTCGGTAGTTTTTCCCCATTCATCATTCCGCGCTTGTAAGATCCCTTTCTGGTGACTTCAAGAATCTGGTATGGTCCTTCCCAATTTGGGCCCAATTTACCTTCGTTCGGATTTTGAGTGTTGAGGTGACTTTCCTTAGTACCAAGTAACGTACGCTGAAATATCGAAGATTGGCTCTTTGATTGTAGTATCTCTCATTCCGTTGTTTTTGGGAGGCCAATCGGACGATGGCGGATTCACATCTTTCATCTAATAATTCTAGGTTCGTATTCATAGTCTTGTTATTTGACTCTTTTGTCGCATATCGAAACCTGATGCTTGGTTCTCCAACCTCGATCGATTTTAGAGCTTCGGCGCCATAAACTAATGAGAATAGGGTATCCCTGGTACTAAACTTCGATATTGTACGGTATGCCCAAAGAACCTCGAGTAGAATTTCCTTCCACTTCCCTTTTGCGTCAGTTATCCTCTTCTTAAGGTTCTGGATGATGGTTTTGTTGGGCGATTCGGCCTGTCTGTTTCCTTTGGGATGATAAGGTGATGATAGGATTCTTTTTATCTTGTGATCCTCAAGAAATTTAGTCACCTTGCTGCCGATGAACTGCTTTCCATTAACACGTACAATTTCGGAAGGCATCCGGAATCGACATATGATGTGATCCCAAATGAAGCCGATGACTTCCTTCTCCCTGACTTTCTCGAAAGCATGTGCTTCAACCCACTTAGAGAAATAATCAGTCATAAATAAAATAAATTGAGCTTTACTTGGGGCACACAGAAGAGGGCCAATGATGTCCATTCCCCACTTCATGAACGGCCATGGGGACAAGACTGAATAGAGAAGCTCCCTAGGTTGATCAATCATCGGTGCATGTCTTTGGCACTTGTCACATTTTCGAACAAACTCTTTCGCATCTTTCTCCATGTCGACCCAGTAGTATCCGGCTGTGATTACTTTGTGGACCAATGATTCATCACCGGAATGATTTCCGCAAGTGCCCTCGTGGACTTCCCTTAGAACATATTCGATATCTCCCGGTCCCAAACATATTGCTAACGGACTATCAAACATCCTCTGAACAAGGTCCCATCTTCGGACAAGGTGAATCGTGATGCCTTTGTGCGCAGGCCCTCGATTCTTTTGAGTCCGAGGGAAGCTTTCTGTTCTTCAAATATTCTATGTATTTGTTTCTCCGATCCTAGGTCAGACTTATGGAGTTTACCTCGTCGTGGCCTTCCTCGACCACTGACCTCATGAGTTGCCCGACAGGCCCCGAATTGAGTTCGTTGTCTTTGACCGATGGCCCTAGGTTTGCCAGGGCATCAGCTTCGCTGTTCTGATCTCGAGGCACATGTTGCAAAGTCCATTCCTTGAATCGGTGTAGAGCTTCTTGTAGCTTGTCCAGGTATCTTTGCATTCATTCTTCTCGGACTTCAAAGGTTTCGTTAACTTGATTTACAATGAGGAGGGAGTCACATTTGTCTTTGATTACCTCCACTCCCAAGCCTTTGGCTAGTTTAAGACCTACAATCATGGAATTATATTCGGCCTCGTTGTTAGTTAATTTTACAGTCCTAATAGATTGTCTAATCACGTTACCTGTGTGTTGTTTTAACACGATGCCGAGTCCGGACCCTTTTACATTCGAAGCACCATCTATAAAGAGGGTTCAGATTTTCGAGGATGTACCCAAGTTGACTAATAGCTCTTTTTCGACCTCGGGTACTAGGGCACGTGTGAAATCAGCCACAAATTCTGCCAAGATCTGAGACATAATGGTTGTTTGGGGTCGATACTCAATATCATACCCGCTGATTTCTACAGCCCATTTGGCCAATCGTCCCGAAAGTTCGGGCTTATGCAAAATATTACGAAGAGAATAAGTCGTTACAGCACATATGGGATGACATTGAAAGTATGGTTTTAGCTTCCTAGAGGCGCTTATCAAAGCGAGCGCTAATCTTTCTAGATGGAGATATCTAGTTTCGGCCTCTCCTGAGGTCCGACTAACATAATAGATAGGGAATTGCGTACCTTGTTCTTCTCGGACCAGGACTCCACTTACCTCTATCTCCGATATTTCCAAATACAAGTAAAGTTGTTCAACTGCCCTCGGCGTGTGAAGCAGCAACATGCTCGATAAGTATCGTTTAAGCGCATGTTGGCATTCCGTGGTCCATGTGAAGTTATTCTTTTTCTTTAGCAATGAAAAGAATCGATGGCTCTTATCGGAGGACCTCGATATGAATCGCCCCAAAGCGGCTATGTGCCCCGTTAACCTCTTCACGACCTTTATGTTGTCTACTACCGTGATGTCTTTAATAGATTTCATTTTGTTGGGGTTGATCTCGATTCTTCGATTAGATACCATGAAGCCGAGAAATTTTCCAGAGCCGACCCCAAATGTACACTTTTCTGGGTTGAGTTTCATGTTGTATTGTATACCGAAAGTTTCTTGCAAATGCTTCAAATGGTCCTCTGCTCGCAGGGGCTTTACTAGCATGTCATCAATATAAACTTTCATAGATTTCCCTATTTGTTCTTCGAACATTCATTTTACTAGGCTATGATAAGTTGCACAAGCATTTTTAATCTGAACGACATTACATTATAATAGTAGGTCCCATACTTAGTGATGAATGAGGTCTTTTCCTGGTCTTCCAGGTTCATCTGTATTTGGTTGTACCCGGAATAGGCATCGAGAAAACTAAGGATCTCGTGGCCGGTCATGGCATCGATCATGCGATCAATATTAGGCAAAGGAAAAGAATCCTTGGGGCATGCTTTATTTAGGTCTTTGTAACCTAGACACATCCTAAGTTTGTTCCCCTTCTTAGGGACTACTACTACGTTTGTTAACCATTCGGGATATTTTACTTCACGGAAGGACCCTATTTTGAGAAGTTTGGTTACCTCTTCTTTAATGAAAGTGTGTTTGACCTCGGATTGTGGTCTTCTTTTTTGTTTCACCTGATGAAACTTTGGGTCCAGGCTTAGTTTATGGGTGGTAATTTCCGGTGGGATCCCTGTCATACCGAGATAGGTCCAGGCTTAGTTTTAAGGAATTGAATAAGTTTTCCCCTAAGCTTGGGAGCTAGCCCTGTGCCCAGGTATACCTTTTGTTCTGGCTGGTGTTCGACCAGTGTGATTTTTTCCAACTCTTACTTGTTAGCATCGGAATCATCGGGGACTATGAAAGATCGAGGAACCCCATAGTCATTATCCTCGTCAGTCCTTTGCTTCTTTGATTAGGTCGAGGTCGGTGTCTGTTGTTGCTATTTGACTTTCTATTTTCCCTTCGAATTCGACCCCTTCATTGATGAGAGGGCTGATATCAGTATTACTTCATCGACGATAAACATTTCCTTGGCGGCGGGTTGCTCTTTGTAGACTATTTTGACTCCCTCTGCCATTGGGAACTTTAGAACCTGGTGAAGGGTCTAGGATACCGCTGTTATATTGTGGATCCATGGACTCCCGAACAGGGCATTGTACCTCATATCGCCCTCGATCACATGGAACTTTGTCTTTTGAATGGTCCCAACCACGATCACTGGTAAAGTTATTTTTCCTTTGGTGGTTTCACACGCCATGTTGAAGCCATTTAGCACTCGGGCTGCGAGCACAACCTGATCCTGTAGACCGAGATGTTCTATGACCCTCGATCAAATAATGTTGGCCGAGCTACCTGGATCAATTAAAACACGTTTAACTTGAGTCTTAATCATAAGTACTGATATTACCAGTGCGTTGTTATGGGGTTTCATGATCCCTTCTACATCCTTGTAATTGAAAGCAAGGTTCCTTCTGGTACATAATCCCGAGTTCCCTTCTCCCTTGTGATCGACTCCTTGGTGCGTTTTAATACTTATCCTTGAGGAATATCTACCCCTCCAACAATCATGTGAATCACATGTAGTGGCTCTTCTTTCTTGTTTTGTTTGTTAGAATCTCTATTTTTGAAGTGATTCTTGGCCCGATCGCTTAAATATTCCTGAAGGTGCCCTGCGTTGAACAAACGGGCTACTTTCTCCCTTAGCTGCCTGCAATCTTCTGTTCTATGGCCATGGGTGCCATGATACTTGCACATTTGGTTGGGATTTCTCTGGGCTTGATCGATCTACAGAAGTCGAGGCCACCTGTATCTTTGATACGTCCGATGGCTGATACGATGGCGAATGCATCAGCGTTGAAGTTATACTTTGATAGTCGCGGTGCTTCTTTGGGCCCGACATCCCTATTGAAACCATTCTTGCTCATGAGCCCTTGAGAACTCTAACCCCGATCATTTATCCTTTCACCTTGAATAGGGTTGCGCCTAGGTCCGTTATCTCTCCGGTCTCTATTGTATTGCCGGTAGCGATCCCTGTTCGAGCATGGCTCTTGGTCGATGTCCCTTTTGACTCTATCAACGGGCCTAATAGGATAAATGGACCCGGAAAGAGTCCCCAGCTGATCGTCTTTGACCCTAATCTTTTATTGGTACCGATTATACACATTGGCCCAGGTAACAGCTCGATATTCAATCAAGTTCTGTTTTAATTGTTGTGAAGCCACGGAGCATCGTACATTTAATCCTTGAGTGAAGGCCTGAACGGCCCAATAATTGGCGACCCGTGGTATATCATGTGCTCCATTTGAAACCGATACACAAAGTCCTTGAGCATCTCGTTATCTTTCTGCCTCACTTTGAACAGGTCCGACTTCCTAGTCTCGACCTTTATAGCTCCGGCGTGCACTTTAACGAAGGAATCTGCAGGCATAGCAAAAGAATCAATGGAGTTGGGTGGCAAGTTATGGTACCATATCATCACTCCCTTCGACAAGGTCTCCCCGTATTTCTTCAATAATAGGAACTCGATCTCATCATCCTCCAGATCATTCCCCTTAATCGCACATGCATAAGAAGTGACATACTCGGTGGGGTTGGTCGCTCCATTATACTTGGGAATTTCTGGCATGCGGAACTTCTTGGGAATCGATTTTGGAGCCACACGCGAGGGAAATGTTTTTGCACGAACTTCTTTGAATTTCAAACCCTTCAAAATCGGTGGTGCCCCAGGAATTTGATCAACCTTGGAATCATAGGTTTCCACCTTTTTGTCATTTGCTTCAATTTTCTTCTCCCCCGATTTAATTCGTTTTGTTAATTCCTTGAGAATTTTTATGATTGCGGGATCGGTCCCTGATTCACCGTTGTTTGATCTCTTTGACGCCGATTCAGCCCTACGAACAACTTCCTGTGATGGCTCGGGATCGATCTTGCTTGGTGCATGGTTCTGGTTTTGGAGTTGTGCTATTGCAGCTTGTTGAGCCTACAACATTTTGAATTAACACGAAGGCTGATCACGCCTTCCTCATCGCCTTGTGCGTTCTGACCGGTTGATCGAACGTCTCTGCGTACGTTATTTTCAGGATCGACGGCCAAATTTGCATTAATGGCAATATTTGAACTAACGTTGATTGGGTTTGCGGTGGGGACTCCATCGAAGTCAACTGGTGGTACTTCATTCCCTGGGGAGGCTATGTTGTCATTCTCACCATGGAGACCGAGGCCACTGTCTGTGTATGTGTGTGGTGCTTGAGAGTTTGACATGCTGATCCTGGAATCAAAGATACTCACAAGAACAAGTAAAAAATAGTGTGTGCTACGAAAGTTAGTACCTGGCAATCACGATTATTCTTAGCCCCACGATGGGCGCCAAACTGTTTACCCTAAAAACAGATAACAATTGAATTTATACGTGGTTTTAATGATACGTGATTTTACTTGGCACAAATTGAGAGAATATGTAAATTGTTATTGAAATTGACTGCATATAGAAATAAAAGCAAACCAAAATAAACGTATAGCTTTGGCCCTCGAGCTAGGTCGCCCTCAAACCAAACAAATATTCAACTAGAAAGTATGAACAGAGCAGCAGAGTATTGAAAGCTTAAGAGAAAGGTAGTATATTGCTTTGTGTAGCGTGAATATGATGCACTTTATAAATAATCAGACCCCCTTTATATAGTAGGGGAGTCCTACCTTTGATGCAATTCTAAATACAGTAAGAAATTCCATGATTAACTAATTAATCGGCCTCTTCTTGATACGTGCCGAGATTTTCGCCGTGATCCTCGCCCGATCACGGATATTTTGGCTCGGTAAACTTCCCTCGATCTTGCTCGATCTCTATCCTGCCTGGTTTCAATCTTGGCCGACCTCTATCTTGATCGGTCTCTGGGCCTCGAGCTCGGCAATCTAACTTTGTACCATGGTCCGATATAACATGGGATCGAACCTTGGCCTGCCTCGTTCTAGGATAAGTCCGATTTTGACCGTATACAGAACTAATTTATAATCACATAAATATTTAATGAAAATAAAGGCATACTGATCATGCAGCCAGCAAAAAATATCGATTGGACAAGCCCAATCTTAAACTTGTGTCCACATATCATTCCGAGCTCTGACACTGTAGAACTTCCTAACCACTACCACGAGCCAGGCTCAAGGTCACACACTCTCCATTGTTAAAGAAAGATGTCTAGTCAAATACCGCTATACTGGTTCAAGATCCGCGTAAATCATGATAATATTGTGAATCCTCTCCAGCGTCCAAGCCAGGCTGGTTAGAACATTTTCGTAGCGAAGATGTAAAACAGATACACCAAGTATCACAGCTGCCACCACCCAAACTCCCTGCAGTACTTCTCTAACATTTCATCCATTGTTATCTTCTTAGGAGAGATGAGTGGCGGCGAGAGGTCTAATAGTTGATTGCTAATGCGTTTGAGAACATATGTCTTGGTGTTAATTTGTCCATCGGTTGAGTGCATACTTTTAGGAAAGAAATTTGATGAATCCCTGTATAGAGTTAGAGTCATATGTGATTTTACTTGTTTAACTTCAAGGTGAAATATTCGTTTTTTATCCGTAATTTAATGCATAATGGTTTATATGATACTTTTAGTTCCGTGAAGCATGCTCGTTTTTGACTCCAATAATCGATGCCCTCCCCTTTTCACTCATTTTGATTTTCTCGTGAAAGCACGACTTAGGAAGTTCCATTTTTTGAAGTTTGGTTTAAGAAGGGGACATCACTTTGCAGGGATTGTCTTCAAATGTCATAAATGTGACATTTTAGAATTCAGAACCAAGGTCATTTTTAAACCAGTACAGTTATGTAGGATTGGCAACTTATATGAGCCAGCTTCGCCATACAAAGTCATTTGTTTGATTTGAGAGTTTGAATGTTGAATTTACCTTAAGCAATGCAGACTTATGTAAATTGAAAATGATATTAGATAAACTTATATTCATGTAATCATGCCCTTATAGTGTTTAGTATTTGTCGGAGAGCATGATTGAAATTCAACACATTCCAATTAGCTTTTGTTTAATTAAATTCATGCTTAAGTAGTTCATCTATGACCTTTATTTTTGTCTGCACTTGATCTTATAGAGTTTATCCTTGTAATAAATGACCATGTGAAGTTACCTCATAAGTAGGAAGATTGAACCTCAAGGACCTGTTTCCCGTGAGTTGGTTCTATTAGGACAATTACCAAAGATAAAAGATTATAAGGGTCAATCATCATCAAAAGTAGAAAGCTTTCTTTTAAGTCCTAATTCTAAAATTAGGAAAGTGGTCTTCATCACTTAACAAAATGGCTTTAACATTCTAAAATGAAATAGACTCATTAAATATTGTCTATAACTATCTATACTAGCATAATTAGCTAGAGCATCAGTGTCACTGTCACCGTCCAAATCTATCATGTCGTGATGACGCCTAACGTGGAACTAGGCAAGACGACTCTTTTACCAAAACAACCTGATAATCCAAAATAAAGATTTCTTTAAGCTATTAATTAATAAAATTTTATAATATAAGTCTGAATAATAAAGCGCGGAACAAAAAGCCCGACATCGGAGTGTCACTAGTCATGAGCAACTACTAAAAACTATCTAAAAATGCTAAGACTAATACAGTCTGGGAAAAACTACTTGTCACACCTCCTTTTTTACTACTACACCCCGCGAAGGGTATAATAAAGGGAGTTTTTCCAATTAAAGGACAATCGAAACGGGATTCATTTTATTAAAAGATTCAGAGTCACCACTTGAGAGATTTATGGTGTCCCAAGTCACCGGTTTGAATCCCGAATCGAGGAAAAGGTTTGACTCTGTATTACAGTCTGCGAACCAGAAATCCGAGTAAGGAATTCTGTTAACCCGGGAGAAGGGGTTAGGCACTCCCGAGTTCCGTGGTTTTAGCACGGTCGCTCAACTGCTATATTTGGCTAAAATATGATTTTAATACATGTCATCCTATAGTGCACTTTTTAGAATTATTTACCGCTTTTAATTAAATTTTTAAGAAATTGAACGTCGTTTAAAACATGTTTTTGGATCACGTCACATGAAATGCACCCGGATCCTCGACATATTTTATTCAGCATTTTGGGATTTGGATTTAGGTCGCATGAAATGCATCACCCGAATTTAGGAATGTAAGATTATTAAAGAACGCGCCTAAAGCGACTAACGTGTTATTAACTTTTCGGGAGGCCATAAAAATTTGCTGAATGGCACGTCCCGAATTCTAAATATTTTAATAAAGTAATTAAAGAGCACGCAATTTGTGCATTTTATTTGGTGCGGCGCACCTCATTTTTATTTTACAGGCCAACCTAGAGCAAACTATAATTTTCTATTGAATTTGTCTCTAAAGGGCCCTAATTAATTAATATTATCAATCGCTATTATTTAAAATGAACAAGGAATTTGGGCTCCAGTTCAAGTCCTCATTTGAACAAGAGGCGAACCTCTTAATTCAAGTATGCTACTTAACCTGAAGTCCCAAGCCCCATGTTGTCAAAATTAATCTCTGATTCAATGCTCATTCAGGCCTTCGAATCTTGAACTTGGCCCAATATAAAATAAACACAATCTGTTATTTTGTTGAGCTGTTGCCAGCTCTGGGCCTCAACACAGGCCCAATTAATGAGCTGGGTAAGACTGGAATTGGGCCATGCCTTAGTGCTACTGAGGCCCAAACGTGTCCAATGACTGATGACCATAAAGAAGGGAAAATTCAATTCTAATTGGTTCAATAACTGCTGGATTAACCTTTCTAAATTTCTTATTTATTTACATCTGATTGGCAAAAACTTCTGCAGATATTCGGAGAAAGTAGACGATTGAGGAAGACTGGATTTGGGCCACGCTTAGCTGTGAGCACGTGATTTTTGCCACGCTTAAATTACTCCTATAAAATTGTGTTTATAACAGCTAAAGGAAGATAGGAGGAAGAAGAGCAGGGCTGCGATCGCCATGCAGATACCTTGCTAAATCCACGAATTCGCGACGGATGAAAATCAACAACAGCTAGCACGTCCAGCAACCCCTGGATCCGCACACAAGGTGCAGAGAGTAATGTAAGTACACCAACTCAGTAAGTAATAAACGTTAATAAAGACTAAGCAGCAGGAAACACAAAATCCACGTCATTAAATCTCAATAAGTACAACATGCTTTCAAATCAATATATGAGTCAAATCATCTCGTTTAAAATCCAATTTTGGTAAAAATCATTTAAAGATATTTTTCAATAGTTTCAACAAAGGTTTAATGCAATTTAGAGTAAAAATGATGAAAGTCAAAAACAGCCCCTCGGGCAAACACGAATCATAAACCGCCCCTCGGGCATAACATCACTCATAATCAGCCCCTCAGGCAAACCTCACAGTCACTCTTAAACAATCCTTCGGCACAACATGAATCAAGAACAATCCCTCGGGCAAAAGCATAATATCACTCACTCAGGGTACCTGCGCTCACTGGGTGTACAGACTCCGGAGGGCTCCTACATCCCAAGCTCTATAACAAGCCACCTCGTAGCATAAATCAATCAGGCCCTCGGCCTTTCATAATCATAAATCAGTAACATCATGCTACGACGCGCAGGCCGATCCCATAATATCCTCATACCACAGGCCCTCGGCCTCACTCAATCAGAAATCTCTCAAGCCACTCGGGCTATCAGTAAAATAAGGTGCTCAACCCAAAATATCATTTTATGCATAAAATGGAGTAATAAAGACTGAGTGATGAAATTAGTAAACATAGCATGATTGAGTGTAGATCTTAAAACAAAAACAGTGAGAGGATAATAAGAAAAGACCTCTAAGGTCCAAACACCGTTGGCACGAGGCCTAAATATGGCGTTCAACCCATATGCCCGTCACCTAGCATGCGCGTCACCTCACAATAGTGAAACGCTGTAAAATTCGGGATTTCATACCCTTAGGACAAGATTTACAATCATTACATACCTTGGATCGGTTAAATCCCTACTCCGCGATGCCTTTGCCTCTAGAATCGGCCTCCAAACGTCCTGAATCTAACCAAAAGCAATATAATGTGATCAATATAGGCCAAGGGATCAATTCCAAATGAAAAACAATCAATTTAGACCAAAATCTCAAAATTCACACAAATCTAGCCCTCAGGCCCATGTCTCAGAATCCGAAAAAAATCACAAAACTAGAGACTCCTTTCACCCACGAGTCTATACATACACAATTCATAATAATCCGACATCAAATGGTCCCACAAATCCTCAAATTAAACTCTCCAATTTCAAGCCCTAATCCCCTCAATTTCATCCCTAATTTATACTAATTCCAAGCTTAAACAACTGAAAATTATCTTAATAACAAGTATTAAGCTCAAGTAACTTACCTCAATGAGTATCCCCTTGATTCCGTCTTGAAAACCCTTCAAAAGCCTCAAAATCCGAATGAAAAATGGTGAAGAATGGCCAAAATTCCCGAAGGGTTCCTTATATACTTTCTGCCCAGGCATCTCGCACTTGCGGCCCTTTACCCACATCTGCGTGACCGCTTCTGCAGTCAAAACAACCGCATTTTTAGTTTTCACTTAAACACCCAAGACCGTATCTGCGCCCCAGGCACCGCACCTACGGGCCCACAGATGCGTCAAACTCACCTCATCTGCGGTTCTTCTCTTGGCCCAAAAATTCTGCATCTACGGCTTCTCCACCGCTTCTGCAGCCTTACACCTACGATCCCCAGTCCGTAGGTGCGGAAACATCAGAAGCAGCAGCTTCAGCTGCACCATTCCATTTCCAATTCCCCCGTTAACCATCCAAATTCATCCCGAGGCCCTCGGGACCTCTACCAAACATACCAAGAAGTCACATATCAACATTCAAACTTAGTCGAACCTTCGGAACACTCAAAACAACATCAAACTACCAAATCACCTTCGGATTCAAGCCTAAGAACTTCTAAACTTATGAATTCCGCAAACGATGCCGAAACCTACCAAATCACCTCCGAATGACTTGAAATTTTGCACACACGTCACAAATGACACTATGGACCTACTCAAATTTCCAGAATTCCATTCTGACCCCGATATCAAGATTTTCACTACCGACCTGAAAATGCCAAATTTTCAATTTCGCCAGTACAAGCCTAAATCTACCACGGACCTCTAATTTACATTCCGAACACGCTCCTAAGTCCAAAATCACTTAAAGGAGCTAACCAAACCATCAGAATTCACATCCGAGATGATTTACACATAAGTCAACATCCAGTTGACTTTTCCAACTTAAGCTTCTAAATAAGAGACTAAGTGTCTCATTCCACTCTAGAACCACTCCGGACCCGCACCAACAAACGTTCATCCTCGAATGAGTCTAGAAACATACTTGAAGCCTCAAACAAGTGTGGATATCTGTTCCGCATCTCCAGCTCAGTCTCCCAAGTAGCCTCCTCCACAGGCCGACATCTCCACTGCACTTCCACTGAAGCTATATCCTTTGATCTCATCTTTCGGACCTGCCGCTCCAAAATAGCCACTGGCTCCACATCATAAGTCAAATCATCGTCTTACTGAACCGTGCTGAAATCCAAAATATGAAACGGATAACCGATATACTTCCGGAGCATAGAAACATGAAATACCAGATGCACCCCCGACAAGCTAGGTGGCAAAGCAAGCTCATAAGCCACCTCCCTAATCCTTCGAAGCACCTCGAAAGGCCCAATGAACCGATGGCTCAACTTGCCCTTCTTCCCAAATCTCATAACACCCTTTATGGGTGAAACCTTCAGTAGAACCTTCTCCCTAACCATGTAAGACACATCACGAACCTTCCTGTCAGCATAACTCTTTTGTCTTGACTGAGCTGTACGAAGTCGCTCCTGAATCACCTTCACCTTGTCCAAAGCATCCTGTACCAAGTTTGCACCCAAAGCCTAGCCTCACCCGGCTCAATCCAAACCACTGGAGATCTACACCGCCTCCCATATAAAGCCTCAAATGGAGCCATCTAAATACTCGACTGATAACTGTTGTTATATGTAAACTCCGCAAGCGGTAGAAACTGGTCCCATGAACCCCCAAAATCAATGACACAAGCGCGCAACATGTCCTCCAATATCTGAATAGTGCTCTCAGATTGTACGTCCATCTGAGGGTGAAAAGTTGTGCTCAGCTCAACCTGAGTAACCAACTCTCACTGCACGGCCCTCCAAAACTGCGATGTCTATTGAGTACCTCTATCTGAAATTTTGGAAACTGGGATACCATGCAGGCGAACAATCTCTCGGATATAAATCTCAGCTAACCGCTCTGAAGAATAGGTAGTACACACTGAAATGAAGTGTGCGGACTTGGTCAGCCGATCCACAATCACCTAAATAACATCGAACATCCTCTAGGTCCGTGGGAGTCCAACTATGAAATCTATGGTGATCCGCTCCCACTTTCACTCTGGAATATCTATCTGCTGAAGCAAGCCACCGGTCTCTGATATTTATATTTCACCTGCTGACAATTGAGGCACCGAGCTACAAACCGTTCTATATCTTTCTTCATTCTCCTCTACCAATAGTGCTGTCTCAAATCCTAATACATCTTCACGGCACCTGGATGGATGGAATTCCGCGAGCTTTGGGCCTCCTCCAGAATCAACTCCCAAAGTCCATCTATATTGGGCACACATATCCGGCCCTGCATCCTCAATACCCTATCATCACCAATAGTCACATATCTGGCATCGCCGTGCTGAACTCTATCCTTGAGGACAAGCAAATGAGGATCATCATACTGGCGCTCTCTAATACGATCAAACAAGGAAGACCAAGAAACCACACAAGCTAGGATCCGACTGGGCTCCGAAATATCCAACCTCACAAATCGATTGGCCAAAGCCTGAACATCAACTGCCAGAGGTCTCTCCCCAACATGAATAAATGGAAGACTGCCCATACTCACCGTCTTCCTCCTCGAGGCATCAGCCACTACATTGGCCTTTCCCGGATGGTACAAAATAGTAATATCATAGTCCTTTTGCAGCTCCAACCATCTCCGTTGCTTAAAATTGAGATCCTTCTACTTGAACAAGTACTTGATGATACGATGAGCAGTAAATATCTCACAAGACACACCCTAGAGATAATGCCTCCAAATCTTCAACGCGTGAACAATGACAGCTAACTCCAAATCATGAATAGGGTAGTTCTTCTCATGGGGCTTCAACTGACGAGAAGCATAATCAATCACTCTACCATCCTACATCAACACGCACCCAATACCAACCCGAGAAGCATCAAAATATACCGTATAAGAACCTGAAGCTGATGGCAATACTAATACTGGAGTTGTGATCAAGGCAGTCTTGAGCTTTTGAAAGCTCGCCTCACACTCATTCGACCACCTGAAAGGATCACACTTTTGAGTCAATTTGGTCAAGGGTGATGAAATAGATGAAATCCCTGAACAAACTGACGGTAATAACCCACCAAACCAAGAAAGCTATGAATCTTTATTGCTGAGGACGGTCTGGGCCAACTCTAAACCGCCTCTATCTTTTTCGGATCAACCTGAAAACCCTCACTGGGCACCACGAGCCGCAAGAAAGCCACTGAACTGAGCCAAAACTCACACTTGGATAACTTTGCATAAAGCTTCTCCTCCCTCAACTGCTACAATACAACTGTCAAATGCTTAAGCGTGCTCCTCCTGACTACGTGAGTACACCAGAATATCATCAATGAATACAATAACAAACGAGTCGAGATAAGTCCGAAACATGATGTTCATCAAATGCATGAACGTTGCTGGGGTATTGGTCAACCCAAAAGACATCACAAGGAACTCATAATGACCATATCGGGTCCTGAAAGTTGTCTTACGAATGTCCGAGTCCCTAATCTTTAATTGGTGATACCTTGATCGGAGATCAATCTCGGAGAACACTCTCTCTCCCTGAAGCTGGTCAGGTCAAATAAATCATCAATATGAGGCAAAAGATACTTGTTCTTAATTTTCACTTTGTTCAACTGCCTGTAATCAATGCACATCCTCATCGTGCCATCCTTCTTCTTCACAAATAGAATAGGTGCACCTCAAGGCGACACATAGGCTGAATAAACCCCTTATTAAGGAGTTCCTAAAGTTGCTCCTTCAATTCCTTTAACTCTGTCGGTGCCATACGATATGGTGGAATAGAAATGGGATGAGTGCCCGGCACCAAATCAATACCAAAGTCAATATCCCTGTCCGGTAGCATGCTCTGCAGGTCTGCATGAAACACATCCGGAAAATCCCTCACTACCGGAACTGAATCAATGGTAGGAGTCTATGCACTGACATCCCTCACGAAGGCTAAATAAGAAAGACAACCCTTCCCAACCATCCGCTGGGCCTTAAAAAATGAAATCACTCTACTGGGAACATAATCTGGTGAACCTCGCCACTCAATCTGTGGCACCCCCGGCATAGCCAACGTCATTGTCTTAGCATGACAATCCAAAATAGCACGACACAGAGACAACTAATACATGCCAAATATCACATCAAAATT
The DNA here is from genome assembly GCF_001879085.1 of Nicotiana attenuata. NCBI lineage: Eukaryota > Viridiplantae > Streptophyta > Magnoliopsida > Solanales > Solanaceae > Nicotiana > Nicotiana attenuata. The sequence continues at coordinate 79,177 of NW_017672252.1, read as the reverse complement.
AACCATACTAAGCAAAGAAAGGTCCACTCGGATCTCCAAACCCCAAATAGTAACCACACATGACCAATATACACAGTCTACAACAACTGTATCGCCTACCGGAGTAGATACACGAATAGATGAAGCACGAGACTCACGGGGTGTATCCAAATAATGAGAAAAATATGATAACACATATGAAAAGTGGAACCAGAATCAAATAATATAGAGGCATCCCTATGGCAAACTAAGACAATACTTGTGATCACTTCATCTGAAGCAATATCATCTAGTCTTGCAGGGAGCATAGAAACGGGCCTGACCACCACCTAATCGACCTCCTCCTCTAGGGCGACCCCTAGCTAACTGTCCTCCTCCCCTAGCTGACTGGTTGGGTGGTAAAGTAACTGGTACTAAAGTCAATGGCTAACTCCTCTACTGAGGCAAACCCCTATGGCGACGAGGACACTGCCTCCACATGTGCCCCAAATCTCCAAACTTATAACAACCCTTGGTGCTGGTGACGGGGACTGAAGGGAACCCCTAGCACCAGGATGACTGGTAGAAGAACCTGGCATGGAAGAGCCCTGAACTGATAGAGCACGAGACGAACTCTGGGCTGGGAGGGAACTAAGTGATGAATGGCCCTAATGAGAACTGTGAGAACCATGGCCCGATGATGCACCATGGTGAACTGGGCGAGCTGATTGAACATGTCTGAATGGATGGCCTCTACCGTGCTGGAAGTGACCCCCATAAGAAGCAACACTGAATCCACCTTGACCACGAGGCCTCTTGGCCTCCCTCTCAACCCTCTCCTAAACATGAACCATCTCAATATGTCGAGCAATGTCGACACCCTCATGAAAAGTTGCACGAGACACCCTCTCTCTCGTCATAAGTAACCGAAGTTGAAAACCGATGCCATCTATAAACCTCCTGATTCTCTCTCAGTCTGTGGGAACCAACCAAACCGCATGACGAGCCAACTCAGAGAACCACATCTCATACTGTGTAACAGACATATCACCTTGGCGATGGTACTCGAACTGCCTGCGCAACTCCTCTCTGCGAGACTCAAGTACAAAATTTTCCAGAAAGAGAATGGAGGACTGCTGCCAAGTAAGGGGCGTTACGCCAACCGGCCTACACCTCTCGTAAACCTCCCACCAACTAAGTGTAGCCCCAAAAACCTAGAAAGTAGTGAATGAGACCCCGCTGGTCTCCAGAATACCTGCGATCCGAAGCATCCTCTGACACTTGTCCAAGAAACCTTGTGAATCCTTACCCTGGGCACAACTAAATGACGGCTGGAGTCTCGCAAACCTTTCCAATCTGCGTTGCTCGTCCTCTGGCATAACAGGAGCTAAATAGTCTTGAGCAGCTGCAACCAGCTGGGCTGGAGGTGCCCCCGGTGTTTGAAGTCCCTGAACAACCTGCTCAGGTGTGCAAGCGGCAAGAGTTTGAGTGACTCCCCCGGACTGAGAAATAGGTGTGGCCGTAGTAACTGAGACCGCCTGAGCCAGGCCAGTGCACAGTAATAGAATCTGAGCTAGGGACTCATAAAGGCCAGGAATCAAAATAGGCACAAGGGGTGCCTCAGCTAGTCCCGCTGGAGCATCTGCGGCTGGGACCTGATCTGGAACAATGGAAGGGTCTACAGGTACTGCCCCAGTAGCTGCACGGGCTGCACCCCTACCCCTGCCATGACATCGACCGCGGCCTCGACCCTTCGCGGGCCTAGCTAGTAGTACTGGTGGTTGGTCACCTTGTCTGGTAGTGCGAGTCCTTACCATCTGTGAGAAAATGAAACAATAAAAATTTAGTTACCAGAATCAATGGATTCGCACGATAAGAATTCAAGGATATGGAATTTTCCTAAAGGTTCTTCAGCCTCTCGAAGATAAGTATAGACGTCTCCGTACCGATCCGCAAGAATCTACTAAACCCTCTCATGACCCGTGAGTCCTATGTAACCTAGGCTCTGATACCAACTTGTCACGACCCAAATCTACCATGTCGTGATAGCGCCTAACGTGGAACTAGGCAAGCCGACTCTTTTACCAAAACAACCCGATAATCCAAAATAAACATTTCTTTAAGCTATTAATTAATAAAACTTTATAATATAAGTCTGAATAACAAAGTGTGAAAAAAACCCAACATCGGGGTGTCATTAGTCATGAGCATCTACTAAAAACTGTCTGAAAATGCTAAGACTAATACAGTATGGTAAAAACTACTTATAACAGCTAAAGGAAGATAGGAGGGAGAAGAGCAGGGCTGCAATCACCATGCAACTACCTTGCTCACTCTACAAATTCGCGACGGATGAAAATACACAATCACTAGCACGTCCAACAACCCCTGGATATACACACAAGGTGCAGGGAGTAATGTGAGTACGCCAACTCAGTAAGTAATAAAGGTAAATAAAGACTGAGTAGTAAGAAACATATAAAATCCACGTCATTAAATCTCAGTAAGTACAACAAGCTTTCAAATCAGTATATGAGTCAAATCATCTCGTTTAAAATCCAAATCATTTAAAGATATTTTTCAATAGTTTCAACAGAGGTTCAATGCAATTTAGAGTAAAAATAATGAAATTCATAAGCAGCCCCTCGAGCAAATACGAATCATAAACCGCCCTCGGGCATAACATCACTCAGAAACAGCCCCTCGGGCAAACTTCACAGTCACTCGTAAATAGCCCCTCGACACAACATGAATCAAGAACAGTCCCTCAGGCAAAAGCATAATATCACTCACTCAGCGTACCCGCACTCACTGGGGGTGTACAAACTCCAAAGGGGCTCCTATAGCCCAAGCGCTATAACAAGCCACCTCGTGGATAAATCAATTTGGCCCTCGGCCTCTCATAATCATAAATCAATAACATCATGCTGCGGCGCGCAACCCGATCCCATAATATCCTCACAACACAGGCCCCCGGATTCACTCAGTCAAAAACCTCTCAAGCCACTCGGGCTATCAGTAAAATAGGGTGCTCGGCCAAATATCATTTTATGCATAAAACGGAGTAATAAAGACTGAGTTATGAAATCAGTAAACATAGCATGACTAAGTGTAGATCTTAAAACAAAAATAGTGAGAGGATAATAGGAAATGACCTCTAAGGTCCAAACAGCGTTGGCACAAGGCCCAAATATGGCGTTCAGCCCAATTTATAATAGTTCTTTCTAAAACAAATAAGTATCAAATAGTTTTCAGTCAAATAGGCAACTTTATAGTTGCTACGGGATGGACCAAGTCAAAATCCCAATGGTGCCATCCCACAGGCTCGTCACCTAGCATGCCCATCACCTCACAATAGTAAAATGATGTGAAATTCGGGGTTTCATACCCTCAGGACAAGATTTACAATCATTACTTACCTTGAACCGGTCAAATCCCTACTCCGCGATGCCCTTGCCTCTAGAATCGGCCTCCAAACGTCCTGAATCTAACCAAAAGCAATACAATGTGATCAATATAGGCCAAGGGATAAATTCCAAATACAAAACTATCAATTTAGACCAAAATCCCGAAATTCACCCAAACCTGGCCCCCGGACCCACGTCTTGGAATCCGACAAAAGTCACAAAACTAAAAACTCCTTTCACCCACGAGTCTATACATACCAAATTCATGACAATCCAAAATCAAATGGTCCCACGAATCCTCAAATAAATTCTCAAATTTCAAGCCCTAATCCCCTCAATTTCATCCCTAATTTCTACTAATTTCAAGTTTAAGCAACTGAAAATTACCATAATCACAAGTATTAAGCTAAAGTAACTTACCTCAATGAGTATCCTCTTGATTCCCTCTTTAAAACCTTCCAAAAGCCTCAAAATCCGAATGAAAAATGGTGAAGAATGGCCAAAATTCGCGAAGGGTTCCTTATATACTTTCTACCCAAGCATCTCGCACCTACGGCCCTTTGCCCGCATCTGCATGACCGCTTCTATGGCCAAAGCAACCGCATTTGCGATTTTTATTTAAATGCCCAAGACCGCATCTGTGCCCCAGGCACCGCACCTACGGGCTCGCAAATGCGTCAAACTCACCGCATTTGCGGTTCTTCTATTGGACCTAAAATTCCGCATCTGCGGCTTCCCCACCGCATCTACGGCCTCGCACCTGCGGTCCCCAATCCTCAGGTGTGGAAACATCAGAAGCAGCAGCTTCAGCTACACCATTCAATTTCTAATTCCTCCGTTAACCATCCGAATTCATCCCGAAGCCCTCGAGACCTCTATCAAACATACCAACAAGTCACATATCAGAATTCAGACTTAGTCAAACTTTCAGAACACTGAAAGCAACATCAAAACACTCAAAACAACATCAAATCACCAAATCACCCTTGGATTCAAGCCTAAGAACTTCTAAACTTCCGAATTCCGCAAATGATGCCGAAACCTACCAAATCACCTCCGAATGTCCTGAAATTTTGCACACACGTCAAAAATGACACTACAGACCTACTCAAATTTCTGGAGTTCCATTCTGACCCAGATATCAAGATTTCCACTGCCTACCGGAAAACGCCAAATTTTCAATTTCGCCAATTCAAGCCTAAATCTACCACGGACCTTCAATTTATATTCCGAACACGCTCCTAAGTCCAAAATCACTTAACGGAGCTAACCGAACCATCAGAATTAACATTCGAGATCATTTACACATAAGTCAACATTCGATTGACTTTTCCAACTTAAGCTTCTACATAAGATACTAAGTGTCTCATTCCACTCCAGAACCACTCCGGACCTGTACCAACCAACACAATACAATGAAATAGAGCTGAAGAACACATAAAGAAACAGAAATGGGGGAAACAGGGCTATGACTCACGAAACGATTTGTCGGGTCGTTATAGTCACGTCAACATTCTCCTGACATCATCAGTTTTAGTGTCTTTCCTGCCTCTAAAACTCGCTAAGTTTGCTATCTCTAGCTGTACTACTAGATTTAGTGTTAAGCCAACTACATCTAGTTCCAGACTCTAAGTTGACCTGGTTCACCACCGGTAAAAACTAAACCATCAGGACCCATCTAGATTTGATGGACGTCGTCCTCACAGAACATTCTGCAGCTCTTGGAAAAGCTAACCACCAGAAGTAATGTTGTCAAAGATCCATTCAATAACAGGAACCAAAAATGTATTCCAACAACATAACGGCTGAGTGTGAAGCTTATGATGGCAAATCATAGATGCAAATCACTTTGTCATCGCGACAGCAGAACAATACATGCTTTGCGTTTGAATCAGTAATGACAGACAAAGCCAACAAACCCTACAAAGTGGTTAGAGTTATAAACTGTTAACAATTGCTCTCCCATCCAAAATTGTATAACAAGATCTAGGATATGCCTTGGAGCAGAGCTAGAAATCGAAGTACAGTTTCAACAGAACCCAGTATCATTTGTCCAAACTCTATATTTATCCTAAAAAATTCATTTAATATGCACAATTTATTAATTTAAAATTTATCAACTTAAAAGGACTAGAATCTTGAATCCATAAGTTTCAAATCCTAGCTCCGCATCTGGATGTGCAGTCAAACTCAAAAATGTGTAATGTTTTGGTAGATGTCGGGCAATAACTTCCTATTGTTTCAGATTGAAAATAGATAACTAGAAAAATAAATAAAAAAGGTTCTAGAAATCAAACATTTCTCGAAACTAAAAGATCTCAAAGTTTTTCAAAAACGAAAATAGATACCCAGAATTAATAAATAAAAAAGTAGTAGACATCAAGCATTTCTCACAATTAAGAATGCTTCCGAAATTCGTAATAAAAGAATATATTATTTTGGCGGTAAGAGAAATCAAGCGTTTCTCATAATTGAGAAAGTTTCAAAAATTCATAATCGAAGAAAATATTATTTGATCACCAAAATAATAATTGTGTCGTAAATTAGAGGGCATTTTTAGTGTCCTACCAATTAATTTGTTATTGTTATAAAACAATAATAGAAGAAGAAGAGTATTGCAGAGAAAAGTAGAGAGAGAACTCTCATTGATTTGGGATCAATTACAATAGAATAGAACCATCTATTTATAGGGATAAAGTGACTTAGCCACCAAGTAACAAACCCTAGAATCTCTCTAGAATATAGACATTCACCTTAAATATAATTCTATTTATAACACTTCCCCTTAAATGTCTATTCAACATATAATATGCCTCGTTAAAACCTTAACTAAAATAAAATCCAATGGGAAAAAATTCTAGTAAAAGAAAAAGAACACATATCTAACAATACGCCTTTTGGTTGCCTCGTTAAAAACTTTGCAAGGAAAATCCAGTGGGACAAAACCTTATAAGGGAAAAAGAGTACAACGCGTATTAACTCCCCCTGATGAGAGCATCAACTTACATCTTTAAGCTTCACATCCCAATCTTGTACACTAGCTTCTTGAAGGTTGACGTCGCTTGGTGAATAAATCACCCATATCAACTCCAATGAATATGTTGCACCTTGAAAATTCTCACTATCACATTATCATGCTTATACTTATAGCAAGATACAAATGTGCGCAAATATCACTTAGGATATGGTACTTCAGGACCAAGAATTGTATATGGTTTAAGCGATTTGAATCCTTCAAGGATTGTCATATAATAGACTTTAATTAGATGCATATCAAGTTTTCATGTCATGCTAGATAAATAAGCTATCGAAAACTGATTGCACATAACATTGACTTTATACTTTCAAGTTTTTGAATTGTAGGTCCAAAACTACATGTATTTTATATGAAACAAATTCTATTCGAATTGTGTCTCTTTCATTTGGCTAATATTTATGTATCTATATTCAACAGACTTAAGATCCTCATCTATACTTAGCGCTATGATAGATGTCTTCTACGGACATTTTATATCGGTTCCAACATTTTTTTATAAAGACATAACATAGAGATCTCTTCCTTCATATTTTCAGGTATCTGAATCTCTCCTGAGATTTTATGAAGTGTTATGTGATCTTCTAGATCACTTGCCTCCTTATTATGATCATTTTGATCATTTGCTCATCTTCTTTATTAAGAAGTTTATTTGAAACTGATTTGTCTATACGCTTTAAGTGTACCATAGACTTTGTCCTTCTCGGACTTATTCTAATAGGAACATTTGCAGTGAGAATATAGTTACTTTCTCTGGGTCAGCAAATGTGTCTGGCATGCTTTGCAATATATAGCAAATGAATTATCTTTTTATGAACTTGTAACGACCCGACTGGTCATTTTGCTGTTTAGAACCCCGTTCCCTTAAATAAAATTTCTCGCGCTTGCTTTAACTAATTTACGACTTGCGGGGATGGTGGGTTTGAGATTTGGAAGAGTTTGGAGTGAAATATGCCCATTTGATTCCTTAGGATTTTCTTAAAAGGCTAAGTTCGACTTTGGTCAACATTTTGAGCAAACAGACCCAGATTCGTGATTTGACGGTCCTGGAGGGTCCGTAGGAAAATTTGGGACCTGGGCGTATGCCCGAAATCGAGTACCGAGGTCCCTAGCCAGAGTAATGAATTTTTATTAGAAATTGTTAATCTAAAGTTTTAAAGATTTAAAGAAACTAATTAATGATTGATTCCATGGGTATCGGGCTCGTATGTTGGTTCTGGAGCCCGGTACAGGTCCGATATATCATTTAAGACTCGCCCGCAAAATTTGGTATCAATCCGAGTAGTTTAAGGGTGTTTCGGCTCGTTGGAGAAAAATTAAGAACTTGAAGTTCATAAGTTTGATTCAATTGGTTTTAAGGGGTGATTCTTAGTTTTAGCATTGTTTTGGGCGTTCTGAAGGTTCAAGTAGGTCCGTTTCATGATTTCAGACTTGTCGGTATGTTCGGGCGGGGCCCCGGATCCCCGAGCATCAATCGGACGAGGCTCGAGTGAAGTTGGAATTTTTTAGAAGTGCTGAAGCATCTGCTTCTGTCATAACCGCACCTGCGGTTGGTAGACCGCAGGTGCGAGACCGCAGAAGCGGTCCTTCTATCGCAGATGCGGCCAAGGCAGGCCAGGCCAGGAACCGCAGAAGCGGCTCCCAAGCCGCAAAAGCAGCTTCAAGACAACAAAGTGGTCCCAGCCCGCTTGGCCCATTTTCGTAAATGCGGTCTCTTCCTCACAGAAGAGGGACCGCAAATGCGGAAATCGCTAAAGCAGTGAGCTTCATTTAATATGGGTTCTAAGTCAGTTTTACAATTTTTCACTTCTCCATTGGCGATTTTGGGAGCTTTTGAAAGAAGACTTCCACCTAGCATCTTGAGGTAAGTTTATCCCACTAATTCTTAGTTTAATACTTGTGTCTTAGGTAGATTAAACACTAGAATTTAGGTAAAAACAAGGGGTTAGAGCAAAACCTAGGGTTTTAATAAAAGTTAGATTTAACCACGAAATTTGTTATGGAATGAATTAGAAATAATATATTATTGATCCTTAGGTTATAGAGAACAACTTCCTTCGAGAAATTTCGGAATCCAGACACGTGGGCCCGAGGTCGAATTTTAGGAAACTTGTATTAATGGTTAGGAAATGGCTTAATTAGCTAGAATTCGATCTTGTGATCTTATATTGACTAGTTCCTACCTCATTTAACTAGTTTTGGATCGTTCGGCTCCGAATTGAGGGTTTGGGCTCGTTCGTGGTATTGGAAGTGCACTTTGGAGCGAGGTGAGTCTCCTTTCTAACCTTGTAAGAGGGATTTGTCCCCATAGGTGCAATAATTGAGTAATTTGCTGCTAAATGCGGGGGCTACGTACGCACTAGGTGACGAGAGTCCGTGCGTAGCTACTAATATGTTAATTGTCCGGGTAGTCGCGGACCCGTATCATGTTTTATTTGTGAATGTCTATATTTTCTTGCTAATGTGACCACTTAGGGAATGCTAGAGATTTGGAAAGGAATATAAGCAAATATATACACTTGTTGGACACTTGTATGAATTTACTTGGAATTAAATGCGCATTCATGTTGATAGTTTGTATGGGTCCACCAAGTCTTAGAGTACCTGGTCCTCTCCAGGTTTCTGCAGAGAGCACTTAGTAAAGTAGTAAGAAAATAAGGCAGAGGATTTTTTACGTGGAAAAATCCTACACAAATGGATCAAATAACCACAACCTACACCTGTAGCTTTTAACTTTACTAACTTGTAATCTTACCTATTACAAGCCACTTTACAATACTTCTGATTGCAAAGGATTTACTCAACTAACTTGTAGTACTTTTACCACAAACCACTTTGTAACTATCCTAGTTACAAAGGCTTTTTCTAACTTGCGGTGCTATCACCCCAAGCCACTTTGCAACACTACGATTACAAAGACTTTTCTTTATGATTAAATCTAGTCACAACCTAAACTCAGCGAGTTTGAGGATTTACAAGAGGACTCCTAATCAGTATGCTTCTAAGTAAGCGATTTAGGAGATATAGTAAATACAACAACAAGGTTACAACTCAACTAGGACAACAACAATCAATCTTTTAGGAACTGGTCCTTAGTGGCGTTCAACCTAGTTCTTCAAGCTTGAGAGGATAATGGTTTTTTTGTTTCTGCAAAAGCTTGAACGAGAAACAGAAACCTTCCTGTGATGTCTTTGTATGAAGCTTCATCGGGTACATCTTGATCAAATCACTTGAGGTGATATGAGCGCTTTGTTTGGTCAAAGAGTAAGTGGGCTGACAGTGTATTGCAGTGCGGCAAAAACGGTGCCATCAGTTACTTCAGTTCCAGCTGTGTCCATGATGTTTAGCTTAAAGTATATATATTTTTATGTATATCGCGTCATATCTTGTTCTTGTTTCGTGAATTTGGGATGTTAAATGCTATGAATTATATTGATTTGAAGTGTTTTTACTTGTAGGAATGATTCGGGAGCAATTTGGGGCAAAAACGTGCAAGATTTGAAGCTAAAACGAACAAAATCGGAAAAGGAAGCCAGTTGGGCGCCACAGGCAGCGCTTGGCGCCACCCGTGGCGCCGAAAACAGTATGCTCAAAATTGGGGCGCTATGGAGGGCGCCTGGCGCCGGGCTGGGCGCCGGTGACGAAAATTGTGTCCTATTTCGCTCGGGACACGGTTTATTCGACCCTAAACCTATCCAACACGTATAAAAGGAAGACTAAGCCTAAGTTTTGAGGGGGGAAGCCACTTTTGAGGAGATCTAGCAGACTTTGAAGGAGAATTCACGTGGAGGAACACATACCACCCTTGGAGGAGGCCTCTAACTAGTTTTTCTTCTCTTCTCTTCCTTTAATCTCATAGTTTATTAGTTCTAGAGTTTTGGGTGCTACATGAACGTTGTAGTTTGAAGCTTGAATTGTTCTTATTATTTTATCATATTGGTTTATTTATTCAATCTTGTGCTTAATTATTTGATTGCTTGATCACCAATTGAATACTATCTACGAATCTAGGATTGAACTCGGGAGAGGGAATTCTAGATTGCATATAAGATTGAGTAGAGCAAGATCTTAACTCTAAGGGGGAGCGGATTTGCGGCTAGGATAGGAATATACCTAATCGCCTTGCTTGGTTATCATACAGGAATTATAAATGCGTTCTTGTTAATTCTAATTCCATAGGAATATAGGCGTTAAATTAGCTTGAATAGGCGAGTTGTACTCTGGGAGAAGGCTACGAGCAATATTAACCCCGTCAATCAATAAATTAGATAAATTAATTAGACGATTTAAGTGGAAAACTCAACGGGATTTTTAGCCAACCCATAACTCTAGAATATCGTCTCTCATTGAATTCGTGTCTAATTTCGCCAACTTGTTTTCTTTAATCTCTTTGGTTGCTACTCTAGATTAATTTTAGTTAAATATTCATACGTTAGGATTCGCTTGAATAGATTAATTGTTTGGTTTAATTTAGTTGATAGTTAATCACAAGTCCCTATGGGTACGATATCTGGACTTACAATCCTATATTACTTGTCGTCCACGTATACTTGCGTGTGCGTTTGGGAGCAACAAGTTTTTGGCGTCGTTGCCGGGGACTTAGAAATTAACTATTCTACTAGATTGGATTTTTACTTTTTGCCTATTCAAGTTTTTATTTTTTAATTTTTAACTTAGTTATATTTTATTATCTTTGTTGACATGGCATCTTGGAATGATAATTGGTCGAATATTGGTTATTCTTATTATGGTGATCCTTGTCCATATTGTGGAGGACTACACTTAGGGCAAAATTGTGCATCTCAATCTTATGTATGGAATTTTTGTAATGTGTGTGGTTGTCAAGATGGCCATTGGGATGGTTGTCCTAATTCTTATTATCCTTCTCAGAGTTTTTATTATAATGTTTCTAATAATGTTTATGAGTTTGATAGGTGCAATGAAGTGGAGGATATGGAAAGCATGGCTCGTATTATGGACATGATGAGGTAATTAGCCGAGCAACAGGACATGATGATGAGGCAAGTAGCCGAGCAACAAGACATGATGATGAGGCAAATAGTCGAGCAACAAAGTCTTGATGCCTTAACGATCAAAAGACTCCAGGCTAGAATGGATGAATTAATGGCCAATTTCCAAGAAGAACCTCAATTCGATGAAGAGAGCGAGTTCCCACAAGAAGATTATTTTGAAGAAGCAGATATAGTGAGCCAATCTTGGTTTGAGGAACAAGCTTAACTGATAAAGTCTCATGAGTTTCTCCGTGATGGTCTTTCAAATATATGACAGAACAACTGATAGAAGGAAGAACTGTGTACATGCAAGAAATAGACCAATTTGGCTTAGATATCCATGACATTCATGATCAATTGAATAAAAAGGTTGAGGCGTCTGATGCCCTACAACCAATTTTTGTGGATACTGGCCAGCTTGAGGAGCGGAAAGAGGAACTCCAATTATTAGACCAAAATATTATTAATGATGCCAAGGTTGACGAAGAGTGCAAAATTGAGGATGTCAAACATAATGCAATTTTGGAGTTGGAGCGTATTATCTAAACTCTTTTCAACATTATGTTTGGTTGGTGACATGGGAATTGATCCATTCGAGCATATGGAGGAGCCAATAGATGAGGAACAAATTGTTTATATTCTGAAATTTGCGATGCCAAGGAGACAAAAGGACATCCTTCACTTAAAAGCCAAGAAGTGCAAGATGCGATATTATTTATTTGGTTCTTTTGTATTCGCACCACCGCCCCAGGAACGTGATACAAAAGTTGATGCAAAATTGGCAGCACAATTCATATCGTCAAAGTGGAAGGAAAAGTGGTGAAAGTGATGGTGTCGTGCCGCGACGTTAAATCAAGCGCTTATTGAGAGGCAACCCAGCCTGTATTTTTATTTTTTTTATTTTTTATTCTTTATATAGTGTCAAGTTTCGTGTTGTTTTTGTTTTGCAGAATAGGGAAAGTAGGAGTACCCAAAGTTGAAGTTGAGGAGCATGTTTGATCTTAAGTGTAGGCTCGTCCCAGCCCTTAATATTGAGGATCATGTCCGAGCTAGGTCTAAGAGGGTCTTAGGGAGTATTTCTCACCCTTGTTTAATATTTTTTTTTCTATGATCATGCTCCGAGGACTATGCATAATATAAGTATGGGGTGGGGAAACTACTTTCTGAAGTGTAATTGTATAAAACTATTTTTTTATTTAGTTTTTCTTTTAGAACTCGTAGTAGACATAGTCTAGGTAAAAAAAAAACGAAAATTGAAAAAAAAAATAATTTAGAAAAAGTTTAGACTTTTCCCGACGATGGATCTTTTGGACAATTATCTTGAGGGATAAAGTCCGATTAAAAACACCAAAATGATTTTTTTTAAAGATAGTTAGGTAGTATCCCTTGGTTTTTCTTTGGGCGTCAGTTCTTTTCCAAGGGTGTAGCTCGAACCAGGTACTTTATTTTTTTTTTAGGAGTAGTTTAGGAAGAAACTGAGTCGCTCTAAGACGCTCATTGACATGGTTAATGCTGGCACATTAGGCTATGACATACATTCTCTTTTCCCGTGTATTTGGTTTGAATTGTGAAGCCTATTTTGTGACGCCGTTTCTCAGTTGTCTGACTTGTATACCACATAGTGCAATGTTGCTTAAATTTCTCATTTAATTGTGCTTCCTTGACTTGAGAGTTGAACAAAACTGTCTTGATTGAGTCATGTGCAACGTGTCTGAGGATTTGTGATTTTCTGTGCTATCCTGTGTAGTCTAGAACTTGCCGCGTGTGTTAATTGAAGCAAAATTGTAAGTTGTGCTATATCTAGGAGATGACGTAGGCATTTTCTTACTTTATCATAGATGTGCTTGTCACATAAAAGTAAAATTTTCTGTTGCTAGCCCCTTTGAGCCTATAGACCTTTCTTTTGGAACCCACATTACAAGCCATACCCCATTTATTTGTAATTTGATATTGATTGAACCTTTACCTTCTAAGGCACTTAGTCGCTAAAAGGAGTAAGGTTAGAGATTGGGGAGTATCTTTTGAGTGGAACCATAGAAGGGACCGTTGGTGCACTAAAGTTGAAATCAAAGGTCACTAGCCGATGAACTTTATTGTATGGAGTGTGTGAAAAAAAAAGAGAGAGAAAAGAGAAGAAAAATGATAGTGTGAATGTATGTAGAAAATAAAACACATCCAGTTCTTATTGATTTGTGCTAGTGAAAAATAGAGTAGTGCTTAATTGAAAAGAGGGCTATGTTATATGTGGCAAGTGAATTGGTTGAGAAGAATATGAGCTTGAATTGTAAATGTAGTGTATTAAAGTGCTTAGGAGGGTGAGTCAATATTTCTAAATATATCCTACCCGTCCCTTAGCCTACATTACAACCTAAAAGTCCTAATTGATCCTCGATTTGGCTAGCTTAAATTAGTGGAGATATACACTACGGGCAAGCTTATGGTACGACCACATGATGCATATGAATTCTTTGTGAGAGTGAGTGAATTTTGTTCAATTGTGTGATGTCCTTAATCTATATTCGAAAGCATATTTGAATGTGTGGACCAATTTATATTCACTCTTTTGTTTGTTGGTGAGGGCACATGATCTCATGAATGATTGGTAATGTTGTAAACTTTCTTGTTGGGTAAGTGCATGAATGGAGGGTGCTTAGTGGTTGCAAGTCGAATGTTGAGGTTGGGTGGTGACGAATAGGTTATTGGAAATTATTGAATCGAAGTGTTATAATTGGGCTTGCTTAAGCGGGAAGAATGTGAATTTTTGTGTGTTCATGCTTGTGTGCCGGTATTGATCGTAGTCAAGGGTGTAGTGTGTGGTTAAAAGTTAAGGTGGTCCTCTATAATTGATACTTGTACGTATTTGGGGGTTTATTAGATAGTCCCACTGCTCGAGGACGGGCAAGAGTCTAAGTGTGGGGTGTTGATGTTAGCTTAAAGTATATATATTTTTATGTATATCGCCTCATATCTTATTATTGTTTCGTGAATTTGGGATGTTAAATGCTATGAATTATATTGATTTGAAGTGTTTTTACTTGTAGGAATGATTCGGGAGCAATTTGGGGCAAAAACGTGCAAGATTTGAAGCTAAAACGAACAAAATCGGAAAAGGAAGCCAGTTGGGCGCCATAGGCAGCGCTTGGCGACACTTGTGGCGCCGAAAACAGTATGCTCAAAATTAGGGCGCTATGGAGGGCGCCTGGCGCCGGGCTGGGCACCGGTGACGCGAATTGTGTCCTATTTCGCCCGGGATACGGTTTATTCGACCCTAAATCTATCCAACACGTATAAAAGGAAGACTAAGCCTAATTTTGGAGGGGGGACGCCACTTTTGAGGAGATCTAACAGACTTTGAAGGAGAATTCACGTGGAGGAACACACACCACGCTTGGAGGAGGCCTCTAACTAGTTTTTCTTCTCTTCTCTTCCTTTAATCTCATAGTTTATTAGTTCTAGAGTTTTGGTTGCTACATGAACGTTGCAGTTTGAAGCTTGAATTGTTCTTATTATTTTATCATATTGGTTTATTTATTCAATCTTGTGCTTAATTATTTTATTGCTTGATCACCAATTGAATACTATCTACGAATCTAGGATTGAACTCGGGAGAGGGAATTCTAGATTGCATATAAGATTGAGTAGAGCAAGATATTAACTCTAAGGGGGAGTGGATTTGCGGCTAGGATAGGAATATACCTAATCGCCTTGCTTGGTTATCATACGGGAATTATAAATGCATTCTTGTTAATTCTAATTCCATAGGAATATAGGCGTTAGATTAGCTTGAATAGGCAAGTTGTACTTCGGAAGAAGGCTACGAGTAATATTAACCCCGTCAATCAATAAATTAGATAAATTAATTAGACGATTTCAGTGGAAAACTCAATGGGATTGTTAGCCAACCCATAACTCTAGAATATGGTCTATCATTGAATTCGTGTCTATTTTCGCCAACTTGTTTTCTTTAATCTCTTTGTTTGCTACTCTAGATTAATTTTAGTTAAATATTCATACGTTAGGATTCGCTTGAATAGATTAATTGTTTGGTTTAATTTAGTTGATAGTTAATCACAAGTACCTGTGGGTACGATATCTGGACTTACAATCCTATATTACTTGCCGACCACGTATACTTGCGTGTGCGTTTGGGAGCAACAGTCCACATGACTTTGTGCTGCTACATAGGAACCACAGGAGCACCAGGTCCTTGATTTGTTCGTTGCTCCCGAATCTGTAGCAGTTCATCCTTAACTGGAATCCATTTAAGTTTGCAGCAATCCAAGTAGGTCAGGTTCCCTATTTGGTTCTTATCAGTAAGTTTGTTAGATCATCAAAACACACGGCAATAGTATTTAAGATCTATCAATTTCCCCCTTTTTGATGATGACAAAATTAAACAGTTATAAGATAAAAATTAAGGCAGCAGAGAGCAGTGTCAAAGAGTTCCCCCTGAGACGATGTCTTTATACATAAAGAACCAGTTCCCCAATGTGATTCCCCCTGGGTCCATATTAATCTTTCCCCCTTTTGGTATCATTAAAAAGAATAAAAGCACAAAGAAGTCCGACCAAGCTAACTCATGCCACATATGTGCACACTAGCATAAGAAAGAATAGAACGCAAAGAGAATGTAATAGACAAAATAAAAGAGGATTTAGATTAATAAAAGTTTCATATGCCCCTTCCTTTGAAAAAGAAAGAGGCAACATTTGGACTTGATCACGGGAGTAGTAGTAGTAGTACATCCCAAACACAACGAAAAAACAACAAAAAAACATCCACCAATCATCAATAGAAAAAAGAGAAAAAAAACACATCCAGATAATTTGTCACTGAGGTGAAACTTAGGGGGAACTAGGAGGAAAAGGCTTGGAAGCAACGACAAGTGTCTGGAGAACAAGGTCTATTTGGGCATTTCCTGACTTTTGCTCGTTGAGCAGTCGGCTTTCAGGTTCTCAACTTGCGCCCTGAGGTCAGCATTTTCTTGAGTCAAACAGATCACCTCATCATTCGACATGGGAACCGCTCGAGCTTGCTGTCCTTCCAGGATGGCATTCCTGGCCTTCAGTCGACGTATCTCCTCAGCTGCGCTGTTTTGGGCATTGATGAGATGAGACACAATTAAAGTGCTTCCTACACCCCCATACTTCTCAGTACACTTGCACTCTTCGAAGGTTGTTCGTGAGAATGTCTGCTTGCGGGTCCCTACTTTACCTGTTCCTAGCGGAACCTCAAAGTATTTGAACACTTGCGTGAGCAAGAATCCATTGGGAAGCCCGTGATTGCCATCCTTGAAATCAGCCACTTTCTGCATGTGCTCAATCATTACGGCAGGCAGACTCACAGGGTTGAAACCGTCCAAATGCTCCATTAAGAATAAATCATATTTGGAAGTGATAGATCTCCTTTCTTCTCGAGGCAACAGGACTTTGTTCACCAGTTCAAACAACAACTGGTAGACGGGAAGTAGTGCTTTCTTATGTACCTGGTCCTCCTTTTGATTAGAGTTATCTTTCATGACTGTATTTCGGAAGTTGTATTGATAAACATCTCTCACACTAGACACCCCAACAGTAGGAACTTGCAGAATTTCCCCAAAATATTTCACTTCAAAAACAATATCTACCCCATTTACTAAAGCACACACATGGTCAGTATCCACTGGAAAGAGACTGGCGAAAAAGCTCTTGACCTCCTCCTCATACACTTTAGGAGCATCAATGTAGAACAGATGCATCCATTGCTGAAACTCCACCATTTCTAGA
The DNA here is from genome assembly GCF_001879085.1 of Nicotiana attenuata. Classification (NCBI taxonomy): domain Eukaryota; kingdom Viridiplantae; phylum Streptophyta; class Magnoliopsida; order Solanales; family Solanaceae; genus Nicotiana; species Nicotiana attenuata. The sequence goes on along the minus strand of NW_017672252.1, from coordinate 62,001 downwards.
AGCTGACGCATTCCTGCCATCTCAGAGATTGTTGGGCCAAACATGCGACCCAGCAAAACCTTTTGATGGCTTAGTCGCTCAGATCCAAGGCATACGTCACTTCTTGCTTTCTTCCCAGAATTGGGTTCTTCAACTGTTTCCCATTTGCGTTTCCTATGCTTTTCTCCACTAAATTTACCTTTCCCCTTGGACTTGACAAGAATATCTTCATCACTCACTGCCTCCTTTGTCTTGGTCTTAGAAGTAGATCCTTTTTCTAAGGAGACAGACTCAACCTTTTTCAAGGACCTCCTAACAAGGGAAACAGGTTCCTCAGGGGTTCCTTCCTCCACCACAATGACGGGAATAACTTCATCACTTTCAGGGACACCATTTATTACCAACTTTCTCCTTTTTATTTTACTACTTTTCTTGCTCTTTTGAAGTGCAGAATCGTAGGCTGCTTTGACTTGAAGCCTGGCTGTAGGCCGCTTACTTTTAGACTTAGGAGTGGTAACAACCCTGCGCTAACTCAAGAATGCATCTAGGGCCACATTGTCCAGGTCTTCTTCATCACTAAACCTCATTTTTGTTACTTGAATTTTCAGGGGCACAACATTGAAAGCAGGTACAACACTATCCTAGAGATGAAAGTCCTGACCTAGGTCCTTTGGAGAGGGATCGGGTTCCTCATGAGATGCCCCAGTAGTGTATACTTCTGCATCCCCTTCAACAGCCAGAAGGGTCCCTTTTACCCACACGCTTTGTGACTCTTGTCTCTGAGAAATAACTTCATGCAGTATGCCATCCGCGGATACGACAAACACAGTCTTTTCTTCCTCAACAGGTGCTTCCACGACCATGGAGTCGATGGTAACGATGGCGGAGCCTTCTGTGAAGTCGGTATTTTCACCTTGTTTTCCAATTAGGGTTTTACTGGTGTGGGCATCAGATGAAATTGAGGACAAAACAGTGGTTTCAGGAGTTTCAGAGTAGGTAGGAGGTTGGGAAACTAGGGAAGGAGTGATTGTAGCAGTGGAGGTGATAGAGGGTGACACAGACTCAGTGAAGGGGAGGGGTTCCATGGATGGGTCGGAGGTTTTCTCAACCATTGGAAGAGGAGGTGTGATGATCCTTCCTTTTTGGTGAATCTTGAATAGGGCTTATGGTTAGGAAAAACAGACAAGAGGGGTCTTTAAACGGAGAGGACAATTATGAAGTGAGAAGAATAGGTACCGGTGCTGAAACGACGGTTGGGCGTGGAGAATCATGATGTTTTAGAGGGAGATAGAACGTTTTGAATTGAAGAGACGTGACAGCCGGATCTAAAAAGTTGATGACATGGTAGTTGTATTTTGTGCCTTTTAAGACGTGTATTAAAGGATGTACAGAACTACTAACCTTTAGTACAAGAACTTGGTTCTTGCGAAACATTTTCTTCAAGCCCTTCAAGCCCTCCTTCCCTTTTTTTGAAAAGAATTAATCCTCTTTTATCAGTCATGTACTGCATGTATTGCTTCTATGCTCATCATGCGTGTTTACCTGCAACGATATTGAAGTGAGTTAGGCAAGGCCAGAAAACACTTTGAACCTATTATTTCTTAATAACTCTAACCAAATCAAAAAGGGATCAGGTTCATAGTTTGGCTTCAACGGTCCCAACTTTACTCTGTTTCTTTCGAATTTTTCCCTACTAAGTACCTTGGTAAAAATGTCTGCAACTTGATCTTCAGTGCTGCAGAACTTCATCCATATCAACCCTTTCTCCACATTATCTCTCAGAAAATGATGCCTCACATCAATATGTTTGGTCCTTTTATGGTGGATTGTATTCTTTGCCATGTTGAGTGCACCGGTGTTGTCACATAGGAGAGGCACACTCTCAGTGAGAACTCCAAAATCCTCCAGTTGCTAATTGATCCACAGAAGCTGAGCACAGCAGGATGCTGCAGCCACATATTCAGCTTCAGTTGTTGAAAGAGCCACTGAATTTTGCTTCCTTGTACCCCAAGAGATAAGACATGATCCTAAGAAGTGAGCCATCCCAGAAGTACTTTTTCTGTCCACAAGATAACATGCATAGTCTACATCAGCATACCCAATTAGATTAAAATTATCACCTGATGGATAATATAGCACCGGGTCCTGCGTGCCTTTGAGATATCTCAGTATTCTTTTGGCAGCCTTCAAGTGAGATTACTTGGGGTTGGATTGAACTTCGCACATAACCCCACGCTGAAAACAGTATCAGGTCGACTGGCAGTGATATAGAGAAGAGACCCAATGATGCCTCTATACATTGTTTGATTCACAGGAGATCCCGTTTCATCCATGTCCAGTCGAGTGGTAGTTGCAATGGGAGTGTCCATCACCTTTGATGCTTCCATGTCAAACCTTTTCAAGAGTTCCCGGATATGTTTTTGCTAACATATGGAAGTACCTATTGGGGACTGTTTTACTTGAAGACCCAAGAAGAAATTTAATTCCCCCATCATGCTCATGTCAAATTCACTCCCCATAAGTTTTGCAAATTCTTCACATAGATAGTCAGTTGTTGCTCCAAAGATGATATCATCAACATAGACCTGAACAATGAGCAGGTTCCTTCCTCGTTTCTTTAAGAAAAGAGTGTTATCAATCTTCCCTCTCTTAAATCCATTTTCTAAGAGAAATTTTGACAATCTTTCATACCACGCTCGAGGAGCCTGCTTTAGCCCATATAGGGCTTTGTCCAATTTGAACACATACTCACGGTGCTCATGACTTTCAAACCTAGGAGGTTGCTTCACATAGACTTCTTCCTTAAGTAGTCCATTCAAGAATGCACTTTTGACATCCATTTGGAATAAAGTGAATTCCATATGAGAAGCAAAGGCAATCAGAATTTTGATGGCTTCCATGCGAGCCACAGGAGCAAAAGTTTCATCATAGTCAATCCCTTCCTCCTGATTGTAACCTTGAACCACTAGCCTGGCATTGTTCCTTGTGGTAATTCCATGCTCATCGAGCTTGTTTCTGAATACCCACCTGGTTCCTATAATGGTTCTATCTGGGGGTCTGGGTACCAGGTGCCGCACACCATTTCTCTCAAACTGATGCAACTCATCTTGCATGGCTGTAATCCAATCTACATCTTTTAGGGCTTCCTTGATGTTTTTGGGTTCTATCTAGGAGAGAAAAGCTGAGAAGGCAAGTGAATTTCTAGCTCTTGACCTGGTTTAGACTCCGGATTCTAGAGGAGTGATTATGTTGTCTATGGGGTGAGAACTTTGATGTCTCGAGTTAGATGATTGGGGTTCATTCTGAGAAGAAGAAGGTATGTTTGGTTGATTATCCTCTATCCTTCTCTCAGATGCAAGTGGAGTTCCCTGAACTACATCAACCACTCTTTCTTCAGCTTTAGTGGTTGTAATTGAAGTGCTTGATTCTGTAGATGATGAGGCAACATTGTCTTCATTTGCCTCCTTCATTTCACTCATCATATCTGCCTTTCCGTTTGTCATGTTAATGACTTTGCCAGGAACAAGTAAGGGTTCTACATCTTGATCTTCCTCAGCGTTCTTCTCAAATGATGGGTGAGATTCATCAAAGATAACATGGACGCTTTCTTCAACATATTGAGTCCGCTTGTTATATATCTTGTAAGCCTTGCTTTGAGAAGAGTAGCCAAGAAATATCCCCTCGTCACTTTTGGCATCGAACTTACCAAGCTGATCTTTTCCATTGTTGAGAACATAGCATTTGCATCCAAACGTTCTTAGGTAGGTCAGCTTGGGTTTTCATCCATTTAGCAGTTCATATGGTGTCTTGTTCAGAATTAATCTAATCATGCACCTATTCACTAAGTAGCAGGCAGTGTTGACACCTTCAACCCAAAAGTTCTTTGCAAGTCCACTGTCAATCAGCATTGTTCTTGACATTTCTTCCAGAGTTCTGTTCTTTCTTTCTACTACACCATTTTGCTGAGGAGTTCTAGGATCTGAGAAGTTGTGAGAGATACCATTTTCATTGCAGAAATCATAAAATTTGACATTGTCAAATTCTGTCCCATGATCTGATCTAATGCATATAACTTTAGACTCCATCTTCACCTGAATTTTCTTCACAAAGGCCACAAATACTTCAGCCATTTTATCTCTTTCCTCCTTTTCTTTGCACCCTCATAGGTCCACACAAATCCATATGCAAGAGCTCAAGTGCTTTTGAGGTGCTCACATCTCGTTTTGACTTAAAGGAGGACTTTACATGTTTTCCTCTAGCATAGACATCGTAGACTTTTTGAGTTTTGAATTGTGACATAGGCAAACCATGGACTAGGTCCTTCTGAATTAGTTTCTTCAGAAGAGAGAAGCTTGCATGGCCCAGTCTTCTGTGCCATAGTATAGCATCATCGTCAACCGCCTTTAGACAACTCAGATCACCACTCTGTAAAGATTCAAAATCAGCAACATAGATGTTCTTGTATCTTTTGGCCACCAGGACTATTTCACCAGTCACAAGGTTAGTGACTATACATATTTTGGACAAGAACTCCACCTTGTTTCCCTTATCGCAAATTTGAGAGACACTCAGGAGACTGTACTTAAGTCCATTGACATAGTACAGATTTACAATTGAGTAAGTGAGTGACTTCCCAACTTTTCCAACTCCAAGAATGTACCCCTTTTGCCATTGCCAAAGGATACACTCCCTCCTTGCAGGGCTTTTAGTGAAAGAAAGTTTGTGGTGTTCCCAGTCATGTGTTTCGAACATCCACTATCCATGAATCATTGTTGATCACTTCCCTTCATTGTCCCCTGCACAAGAATTTTAGGAGTTATTTTTAGGAACCCAAATAAGTTTGGGTCCCTTGTAGTAACCAAGAGAATGAATAAGAGCTCTTTTAGTCCATGCAGGTAATGTACGTTTCTATGAGTGGACCCTGGTCCCTCTTTTGTGATCACAGTTCCAGGAACCACTTTATCTTTTGGTACTGATTGATTTTTGGCCTGGACACCTTCCTTGGAGTGCCCAGTGTTCCCACATTAGGTCCAAGGCAAGTTATCAGATGCAGTGGCGCTCTTACTGTGAGGGTTGTAAGGATTCTTTTTCCTTGAAAACCCTGCTCCCCGCCCTTTTTCATTATCATTAGTGAATAAGGCAGTGGTAGCCTCTACGGACCAGGTCCACCTTAGAGACTTTTCAAGGTCATTCATTACTTTTTTAGATTGGCTTGGAGGAGCTCATTTTTCTCAATTTCAGCGCTCATCCTACATCTCAAGGCCTTCACCTCATCTTCAAGCCTAACATACTCCTCACTAACTATCTCCTTTCTTCTTTCAGGGTTTTCAGGTATTGACTTAGTCAAGGGCTCTACTATTTGTTCCCTTTGGTCAAAAGCTTCTGCCAAGAGATCACTCTTTTCTTTTCTAAGAGTTTCAATGGCATTCTTTTGATTAATAATTACAGCCACTAAGTCTTTCCTAGTATATTCAGATTTTTTTAGTTCTAAGAACAAGGAATCCCTATTCTCCGCAAGACTAAAACATCAGCTAAACACATGAGTTTTTTTGGAGAGTAGGATTTCAAATTTTTCTGAACATCCCTGAAGTTTACCTCTTCATTGCCATTGTCTTCATCATTGTCTGATTGCCCCATCAAGACAAGCGTTGAGTCATATCCAGTTCCCTCACCTTCAACTGCCATCGTAGAACTATCGTCAGTATTAGATTTATTGTGTTTTACTTGTGTAGTTCCATCATAAGCTACTTCCAAAGCCTCCCATATTTCCTTAGAAGTGCCGCATGTAGAGATTCTATCGTACTCATTAGGTTCCAAACCATATACCAGAATTTTCATAGCACGAGCATTCTTCTTCAATGCTTTCCTGTCTGCTTTAGTGTATTCTCCACTGGTCTTGATTGGAACAAAAGGAGCATCGCAGATAATATCCCAAAGCTCGCAATCCTCAGCCATGATGAATTCATGCATTCTAGCTTTCCACCACCAATAGAATTTTCCATCAAACTTGGGCGGGTGGTATATGGATTGACCTTCTTCAAAATTTAGTGGAGTCGTCATGAGGATCCTTCCTAGGTGTTAACTTGATAGGAGGAACCTGCTTTGATACCAATTAATAGTTTGTATGGTTCCACCAAGTCTTAGAGTACCTGGTCCTCTACAGGTTTCTACTGAGAGCACTTAGTAAAGCAGTAAGTAAATAAGGCAGAGGATTTTTCACGTGGAAAAATCCCGCACAAGGAGATCAAAAAACCACGACCTACACCTGTAGGTCTATAACTTTACTAACTTGTAATCTTACCTATTACAAGCCACTTTGCAATACTTCCGATTGAAAATGATTTACTCAACTAACTTGTGGTACTTTTACCACAAGCCACTTTGTGACTTTCCTAGTTACAAAGGCTTTTTCTAACTTGTGGTGCTATCACCCCAAGCCACTTTGCAACACTACGATTACAAAGACTTTTCTTTATGACTAAATCTAGTGACAACCTAAACTCAACGAGTTTAAGGATTTACAAGAGGACTCCTAATCAGTATGCTTCTAGGTAAGCGATTTAGGAGATATAGTAAGTACAACAACAAGGTTACAAATCAACTAGGACAACAATAATCAATCTTTTAAGAACTGGTCCGTAGTGGCATTCAACCTTGTTCTTCAAGCTTGAGAGGATGATGAGTTTTTTTTCTGCAAAAGCTTGAATGAGAAACAGAAACCATCCAGTGATGTCTTTGTATGAAGCTTCATCGGGTACATCTTGATCACATCACTTGAGGTGATGTGAGTGCTTTGTTTGGTGAAAGAGTTAGTGGGCTGGCAGTGTATTGCAGTGCGACAGAAACAAAGCCGTCAGTCACTTCAGTTCCAGCTGTGTCCACATGACTTTGTACTGCAACTTAGGAACCACAGGAGCACCAGGTCCTTGATTTGTTCCTAGCTCCTGAATCTGTAGTAGTTCATCCTTAGCTGGAATCCGTTTAAGCTTGCAGCAATCCAAGTAGGTCAGGTTCCCTATCTGGTTCATATCAGTAAGTTTGTTAGATCATCAAAACACATGGCAAGAGTATTTAAGATCTATCACATGTGTTTTCTTGATATTAATCGATATTTGTGGATCGGGCCGATAGCCTCGGTAGAAATAGATGTATCTATGGTTCGCGCCATTCGACCCTCTGGAAGTGCAATATTTATTTTCTGTTGGATCAGGCCGTCGACCTCGACATAGTGTGCGCATGATATCTATGTGAAATCTTATCCATGACTTTACCGGTTAAATATTTGAAATGTAAATGGCTAATTGTAAAATTGTTAAGAACATGACATATTACCTCTTGCTACAAACTGTTGATTATTTGTGATTTCTACGCTTAGTGTAACACTTTATTGCATTATTTGACCTTAGTAAGTATCAAGTCGACCTCTCGTCTCTACTCTTTCAAGATTAGACAGGATATTTATGGGGTACATATTGTTTATCTACTCATACTACACTTTTGTACTTAATGTACATGATCTGAGGTAGGTATATCTGACTATCAGACTAGTGTGCGCCCCTGATTTATAGACCGAGACTTCCAAGGTGAGCTGCTCCCTTCCGCTGCCGTTCAGCAGCTTGATGGGGTCTTTCTTTACTTTTGCTGTCTATTCTATCCCGGACAGTAGGATAGTATTATTCTTTTGTAAATTCTACTAGTTGCCCACTACTTGTGACATCAGGTCTTGGCACACACATTAGTAGACAGTTCTTTTGGGTTGTACAATTATTATTAAATATTGATTATCATCACCTATTTTAATTGTAAATTAAGAAATGTTGTAACAGATTTGGGTAAGTAAAATAAGAATTTACTAATACTTCCGCGTTGGCTTGCCTAACAACGGTGTTGGACGCCATCACGACCCTTAGTAGATTTTGGGCCGTGACAACATGGTATCAGAGTACTAGGTTCATGTAGGTCTCACAAGTCATGGGCAAACCTAATAGAGTATTGCGGATCGGTACAGAGACGTCTTTATTTATCTTCGAGAGCCCATAGGGTGTTAGGAAAACTATTCTTTATTCATTTCCTATCGTGCAGTGCTTGTTATGCTAAATTTCCCTCTTCTATTCTCTCATAGATGGTGAGGACACGTACGACTGATGTTCCAGACCTTGGCGGAGCTACTCCCCCCATTGCTAGAGGCCGAGGCAGAGGCCGGGGGAGGGCACCGGCCCGAGGTAGGGAATGATGGTGTCCTAGAGTTATCCTAGTAGTACCACCAGCAGATCCCGCGGGAGATCCTATCATCGAGGAGTAGGGAGAGGTGCCCGCAGCTGAGCCCATCCCGGTGGACTTTGTGACAGCACCGGGATTCCAGGAGGTCATGGGCCGTATATTGCAGTTCATGGATTCTATGACTCAGGCTGGTTTATTTCTAGCAGATCCATCTGCATGCAGGAGGGGGAGCACAGACCCCTACTGCTCAGGCCCTTGGACATGTAGTTGCAATGTATCAGACTCCGAGTTCACTACCCGCAGATGGGGCTCCACTAGTTGCTACAGTGGCACCCTAGACCAGCTGCAGATGGTGATTCGCAGAAGTTATTGGATAGATGGACTAGGCTTCACCCTCTGGTCTTCGGGGGCGAGCGTCATGAGGATGCCCAGGACTTCATAGATAGGTACATGGACAGACTGCACAACATGAGGATATTGGAGTCGTATGGAGTTGACTTTACTACTTTTCAGCTTGAGGGCAAGGCCTGTAGATGGTGGCAGTCTTATGTTCTAGGCAGGCCAACAGGTTCTCCTCCCATCACTTGCGGTCAGTTCGCACAGTTGTTCTTGGATAGGTACATTCCACCCTTTGAGAGGGAAGACCTACGATATCAGTTGTCTCGCCATGCACTCATGATACTTCCCACAGATGCAGAGAGAGTGTAGAGATTTGTTGCGGGGTTGCACCCCGGTATTCGATCTGGCATGGCCCGAGAGGTGGAGATGGGTACAGAGTATCAGCTAGTGGTAGAGATTGCTCGGAGAATTGAGGGATATCGCCAGAGGGGTAGAGAGCAGATGCAGCAGGATAAGAGGGCTAGATTCTCTAGAGAGTTCAAAGGTGCCCCGGCTAGGGATAAAGGTCAATTTCGGAGGGGTCAACCCAGTAGGCCCCCATATTTAGCACCACCGCCTGCTCAGGGTGCTTTAGTGCATCCTTATTTCAGCGCCATACCAGAGAGCTCATATTGGCCGCCAGCTATTCAGGGTTCCTACAGGGGTATTCAGGTCCCCAAGGCTCTTCTGATTTTTATTAGTGCTATGCTGGAGAGTTCATACTGTCCACCGGCTATTCAGGCTTCTTCTAGTGGGTCTACAGGCCATCAAGGTCAGTCATCAGGACAGCAGGCATCGCACCGCATGGTTGTTTTGAGTGTGGAGATCTTGGCCATATGAGGAGGTACTTCCCTAGGCTTCGGGACAAGGCAGTACAGCAGGGTCAGTAGCCTATGATTTCAGCATCGGCTGCCCTACCACCTAGAGGTAGAGGGCAGATGGGTAGGGGCCGTCCTAGAGGTGGAGGCCAGGCAGGGAGAGCTCAGCCAGCTACTGCTCAGTCCGGTGGAGGCCAGCCAGCTGGCACTCCAGCCAGATTCTATGCCCTTTCGGCTAGGCCAGATGCATTGACATCAGATGCCGTCATCATAGGTATTATTTCCGCCGGTGGTAGGGATGCTTCGGTATTATTTGATCCAGGGTCTACTTATTCATATGTATCATCTCTGTTTGCTCATTTCCTGGTTATTTCTCCTGAGCCTTTGGGTATTCCTGTTCATGTGTCCACCCCTATGGGCGATTCTGTGGTTGTGGATCGGATCTACCTGTCCTATGTGGTCACATTCTATGGTTTTGAGACTAGTGTGGATCTCCTGTTGCTTAATATGATCGACTTTGAGATCATCCTGGGCATGGACTGGTTATCCCCATATCACACCGTCCTATATTGCCATGCCAAGACAGTTATTTTAGCAATGCCAGGGTTGTCGAGGTTGGAGTGGAAGGGTTCCACAGTTGATACATCTAGTCGGGTTATCTTTTTCCTGAAGGCTCGGCAAATGGTCGAGAGGGGGTGTTTGGCTTATTTGGCATATGTTCGAGACACCATCGCAGAGTCTCCGACGGTTGATTCAGTTCTAATAGTTCGAGAGTTCGTCGATGTGTTTCCCTCTGATCTTCCTGACATGCCACCGGATCGTGATATTGATTTCTGCATTGATTTGGCTCTAGGCACCCAGCCTGTATCTATCCCACCGTACCATATGGCTCCGAAGGAGTTGAAGGAGCATCTTGAGGAGTTGTTAGAAAAGTGGTTTGCTAGACCCAGTGTATCGCCTTGGGGTGCACCAGTTTTATTTGTGAAGAAAAAGGATGGAACTGTGCGGATGTGCATTGATTACCGCTAGTTGAACAAAGTCACCATCAAGAACAAGTATCCGTTGCCTCGTATCGATGATTTGTTTGACCAGTTTCAGGGTGCTAGGGTGTTTGCCAAGATTGACTTAAGGTCAGGCTATTATCAGCTGAAGATTCGAGACTCGGATGTTCCGAAGACGGCATTCCGGACTACATATGGCCACTATGAGTTCCTTGTGATGTCCTTTGGCTTGACTAATTCCCCAGCAGCATTCATGGACTTGATGAATAGGGTATTCAGGCCTTACATTGATTTATTTGTCGTTGCCCTCATTGACGACATCTTGATGTACTCCCGTAGCCTGGGGGAGCACGAGCAACATTTGAGGGTAGTGCTTCAGACCTGGCGAGAGCAGAAGCTATATGTTAAGTTCTCAAGTGTGAGTTCTGGCTAGAGTCAGTGGCATTCTTGGGGCATATTGTGTCAGGAGAGGGTATTAAGGTGAACCCCAAGAAGATTAAGGCAGTTCAAAGTTGGCCACATCCTACTTCGATGATCGAGATTAGGATTTTCCTGGGGTTAGCAGGTTATTACAGACGATTCGTGCATGGCTTTTCATCTATTGCATCACCTCTTGCTAGATTGACCCAGAAGGGTGCTCCTTTCCATTGGTCTGATGATTGTGAGGCGAGCTTTCAGAAGCTCAAGACAACCTTGACTGCATCACTAGTTCTTGTGTTGCCTTCCGTTTCAGGGATGTATACGGTATATTGCGACGCTTCGCGCGTTGAATTGGGATGTGTATTGATCCAGGAAGGGCGAGTTATTGCCTATGCTTCGCGCTAACTGAAGGTTCATGAGAAGAATTATCCTGTGCACGATCTAGAGTTGGCTGCGATCGTTCATGCTCTTAAGATATGGAGGCATTATCTATATGGGGTGTCATGTGAGGTTTATACGGATTATCGCAGCTTACAGCATTTGTTAAAACAGAGGGATCTTAATTTGAGGTAGCGCCGGTTGCTTGAGTTACTGAAGGATTATGACATCACCATTCTTTATCATCCGGGCAAGGCAAATGTGGTCGCGGATGCCTTAAGCAGAAAGGCAAAGAGTATGGTAGCTTGGCATTCATTCCAGTAGAGGAGAGACCACTAGCTTTGGACATTCAGTCCTTGGCTAACAGACTTGTGAGGTTGGACATTTCGAAGCCCAGCCAAGTCCTTGCGTGTGTTGTTGCTCAGTCTTTATTATTAGGGCAGATCAAGGCCCGGTAGTTTGATGATCCACATTTGGCGGTTCTCAGAGAGACGGTGCTTCATGGAGGTGCCAAGGAGGTTTCTATGGGCAAGGATGGTGTTTTGCGACTCTAGGGTCGTCTATGTGTTCCTATTGTTGATAGTCTGAGGGAAAGGATTCTAGAAGAGGCACACAGTTTGCGGTTATTCCATTCATCCGGGAGCTATGCAGATGTATCATGACTTGAGACAGCATTATTGGTGGCGGAGGATGAAGAAGGACATAGTGGAGTATGTGTGGCTAGGTGTTTGAATTGCCAACAGGTCAAGTATGAACACCAGAGGCTGGGTGGCCTACTTCAGCAGATGCCTATACTAGAGTGGAAGTGGGAGCACATTACCATGGATTTCGTAGTAGGGTTGCCACGGACTTTGCAGAAGTTCGATTCAGTGTGGGTCATTGTTGACAAATTGACCAAGTCGGCCCACTTTATTCTAGTAGCGACTACTTATACAGCAGAGAGGTATGCTCAGATCTACATTAGGGAGATAGTCTGATTGCACGGTGTACCTGTTTCCATCATATTAGATAGAGGCCCTCAGTTCACTTCGCATTTCTGGAGAGCTGTTCAGGGTGAGTTGGGGACCCATGTGGAGCGTAGCACGGCATTTCATCCACAGACCGACAGGAAGTTGAAGCGGATAGTTCAGATTTTGGAGGACATGCTCAGAGCATGTGTGATTGACTTTGGAGGGCAGTGGGATCAGTTCTTGCCCTTGGCGGAGTTTGCGTACAACAACAGCTATCAGTCCAACATAGAGATGGCTCCATACGAGGCTTTGTATGGTCGACGTTGTCGTTCTCCTATCGGGTGGTTTGAGCCTGGTGAGGCTAACTTATACGGCACAGATTTGGTATAGGATGCCTTGGACAAGGTAAAGTTGATTCAAGAAAGGCTTCACACAGCTCAGTCCAGACAGAAGAGCTACGTGGATCAGAAGGCGCGTGATGTATCATTCATGGTTGGCGAGAAGGTCCTCTTGAAAGTCTCGCCAATGAAGGGCTTTATGAGATTCGGGAAGAAAGGCAAGCTGAGCCCAAGGTTATTGGCCCATTTGAGGTGTTGAGGCAAGTTGGGGAGGTTGCTTACGAGCTTGCTTTACCCTTAGCTTATCAAGAATTCATCCGGTTTTTCATGTATCGATGCTTCGGAAGTATCATGCCAACTTGTCCCATGTGTTAGACTTTAGTACTATTCAGCTGGATAAGAGTTTGGGTTACAAAGAGGAGTCAGTTGCCATTATTGATAGACAGGATCGCCAATTGAGGTCCAAGAGGATTTCTGCGGTAAGGGTCCTGTGGAGGGTCCAACTAGTCGAGGAGGAAACCTGGGATTCCGAGGAGGACATGCGGAGCAGATATCCACATTTATTCAGCAGCTCAAGTACTTTTCTATGTCCGTTCGACGACGAACGTTTGTTTATGAGGTGGAGAATGTAATGACCCGACTGGTCGTTTTTCCTTTTAGAACCCAATTCTCTTAAATAAAACTTCCCGCGCTTGCTTTAACTAATTTACGACTTGCGGGGATGGTGGGTTTGGGGTTTGGAAGAGTTTGGAGTGAAATATGCCCATTTGATTCCTTAGGATTTTGTTAAAAGGCTAAATTTGACTTTGGCCAACATTTTGAGAAAATGGACCCGGATTCGTGATTTGACGGTCCCGGAGGATCCGTAGGAAAATATAGGACCTGGGCGTGTGCCCAGAATCGAGTTTCGAGGTCCTTAGCCCGAGTAATGAATTTTTATTAGAAATTGTTAATCTGAAGTTTTAAAGATTTAAAGAAACTAATTAATGATTGATTCCATGGGTATCGGGCTCGTATGCTGGTTCCGGAGCCCGGTACAGGTTTGATATATCATTTAAGACTCGCCCGCAATATTTGGTGTCAATCCGAGTAGTTTAAGGGCGTTTCAGCTAGTTGGAGGAAAATTAAGAACTTGAAGTTCATAAGTTTGATTCAATTGGTTTTAAGGGGTGATTATTAGATTTAGCGTTGTTTCGGACGTTCTCATGATTTCAGACTTATCGGTATATTCGGGTGGGGCTCGGGAGCCCCGAGCGTCAATCGGACGAGGCTCGAGTGAAGTTGGAATTTTTGAGAAGTGCTGAAGCATCTGCTTCTGTCATAACCGCACTTGCGGTTGGTAGACCGCATGTGCGAGATAGCAGAAGCGGTCCTTCTATCGCAGATGCGGCCAAGGCAGCCCAGGCCAGGAACCGCAGAAGCGACTTCAAGACCACAGAAGCGGTCCCAGCCCGCTTGGCCCATTTTTGCAGATGCATCTCTTCCTCGCAGAAGCGGGACCGCAGATGCGATCCCCTGACCGCAGATGCGGAAATCGCTGAAGTAGAGAGCTTCATTTAATACGGGTTCTAAAATTGGCGATTTTGGGAGCTTTTGAGAGAAGACTTCCACCTAGCATCTTGAGGTAAGTTTATCCCACTAATTCTTAGTTTAATACTTTTGTCTTAGGTAGATTAAACACTAGAATTTAGGTAAAAACAAGGGGTTAGAGCAAAACCTATGGTTTTAATAAAAGTTAGATTTAACCACGAAATTTATTATGGAATGAATTAGAAATCATATATTATTGATCCTTAGGTTATAGAGAACAACTTCCTTCGAGAAATTTCGGAATCCAGGCACGTGGGCCCGGGGTCGGATTTTAAGAAACTTGTATTAATGGTTGGGAAATGGCTTAAATAGCTAGCATTTGATCTTGTGATCTTATATTGACTAGTTCCTACCTCATTTAACTAGTTTTGGATCGTTCGGCATCGAATTGAGGGTTTGGGCTCGTTCATGGTATTGGAAGTGCACTTTGGAGTGAGGTGAGTCTCCTTTCTAACCTTGTAAGAGGAAATTGTACCCATAGGTGCAATAATTGAGTAATTTGCTGCTAAATGCGGGGGCTACGTACGCACTAGGTGACGAGAGTCCGTGCATAGCTACTAATATATTAATTGTCTGGGTAGTCTAGGACCCGTATCATGTTATATTTGTGAATGTCTCTATATTTTCTTGCTAATGTGACCACTTAGGGCATGCTAGAGACTTGGAAAGGAATATAAGCAAATGTATACACTTGTTGGACACTTGTATGAATTTACTTGGAATTAAATGCGCGTTCATGTTTTTTCTTGATATTAATTGATATTTGTGGATCGGGTCAATCGCCTCAGTAGAAATAGATGCATCTATGGCTTGTTCCATTCGACCCTCTAGCAGTGCACAATTTATTTTCTGTTAGATCGGGCCGTCGGCCTCGGCATAGTGTGCGTATGATATCTATGTGAAATCTTGTCCATGACTTGACCGGCTAAATATTTGAAATGTAAATGGCTAATTGTAAAATTGTTAAGAACATGACATATTACCTTTTGCTACAAACTGTTGATTTTTTGTGATTTCCATGCTTAGTGTAACACTTCATTGTATTATTTGACCTTAGTAAGTATCAAGTCAACCTCTCGTCTCTGCTTCTTCGAGATTAGACGGGATACTTACGGGGTACATATTGTTTATGTATTCATACTACACTTCTGTACTTAATTGTATAGGATCTGAGGAAGGTATATCTGGCTATCAGACTGGTGCACGCCCATGATTAATAGACCGAGGCTTCCACGGTGAGCTGTTCCCTTCCGGTGCCGTTCAGCAACTTGATGGGGTCTTTCTTTACTTTTGCTGTCTATTCTATTCCGGACAGTAGGATAGTATTATTCTTTTGTACATTCTACTAGTTGCCCACTACTTGTGACACTAGGTCTTGGCACACACATTAGTAGACAGTTCTTTTGGGTTGTACAATTATTATTAAATATTGCTTATCATCAAATGTTTTAATTGCAAATTAAGAAATGTTGTAACCGATTTGGGTAAGTAAAATAAGAATTTACTAATACTTCCGCGTTGGCTTGCCTGACAACGGTGTTGGGCGCCATCAATACCCTTATTGGATTTTGGGTTGTGACAGAACTTCAAGTTCATATTATCTTATTCGAGGATCTAGATGTACACACGATAATTCATTCCACATAACTTTTTCTCAACTGTTTATCTTATCTCCTCCTCATGTTAGAAAAACTAACTTGCTTCCTCAATTTTGAAAATCCATCTTTGTGCGTTATGGTGTTAATATACACCGCATAATAATAAGATAAAATTATATAATTCTTGACCCTGAACCATTTGTGAGGGGAGAAAATAAAATAATTTCGTACATAACGTATATCAAACTAATATACAAAAATTTATTTTCATAAGCAATAGTTTAGATATTAAGTGGAGGCACTCAATAACTATTTTGCTAAACTCACTGTGATATAAACCAACTTATCAAGATAAACTGTCTTGAGTAAAAGATCTGGAAATTATGCTCTATATCAAATTATTGAGCAAGTTACCTCACAAACATCGGCCAGGTTGCGAGTTATTTATAATCGCACATGTAACCATCTCATAGATGCATCTTATGTGGTATACATGGCGGGTGAATGGGACCATATTCACTTTTGATAGTTCCAGCATTCATGGGATTCAATCCCAATTTTAGTTGGTATATTAATTAATAAGAACAAGCAACATAAGAGAATTCGTAAAGAACTTTCTAGTTCTTTAATATTTACCCATGTGAATTCTATTTTATTTTTGCACATTATACTCAAAATAATATGGCTAAACCAATTATGTCAATTGGAGAAATTATAAAAATTGATAAACTTCGGGTTTATATAAAGGTGTTAATCGGGCCGGGCTGACCCGTTTTCAACCCGCTTCGGCCCAGGTCAGCCCAGTTCAGCCTGTTACTTTAGCGTTTAGGTGCGGGCTGGGACAGGTTGGGCGAGGAGCGGGTTTTAGATGAACATATTTTGGATACTGGTACACCGTAACCCCCTAAGCCCGCTAACCCGTTAACGGGTTGTTAACGGGCTGCAACCCGATTCAGCCCGGTTACCGTTACAATTTTTTTTCTAATTATTTGGACCGTTGCTAACAGTCAAATTCAGAAATGACCATTGGGGAACGGCCAGATTTTACACAAATGGCCATTTCAGCCTCCCCCATTAAAAATATAGCCCTCCCACCCCTAATAATTAAAAAAAAATATTTTTAACCTTTTAAAACCTATAAATTGCCCCCCTTCTTTTTTATTTTTTCTCACAATTCACTCTCTTACTACTCTAATTCTCTCTCAATTCTCTCTTGATATTATTGTTCTTAAATTCTCAAATCTCAATTACTTATTATTTCAATTTTCATCTATTATTTAGTTTAGCCATTATGAAATTATTTTTATTATCAAATATCAAGTATTCAAGTGAAGTGTGGTATCAACTATCAAGTTTGGGACTTTTGGTCTATCAATTGAAGTTTAATTTTTGATATCAAAATTAGTGTAGAATCCGAAATCCCGGTATACTCGTTCCATCTCTTTCTCTTATTTGGTGTACACTTATTTTATTATTAGGAGCTGACTGAAACCTAGCACATTTACACACACTGAACATAATATCCGGTCGACTTGCAGTCAGATATAATAATGAGCCAATCATTCCACGATACTTAGTTTCATCAACAAGGATTCCCTGTTCATCTTTGTCTAGACTCGTTGAAGGACTCATCGGTGTACCAATGGATTTTGCATTACTCATGACAAATTTTTGAATCAGTTCCTTTGTATATTTGGTCTGACATATAAAGGTTCCTTCTTCAGATTGTTGAATTTGAAGTCCAAGGAAGAATGTTAGCTCTCCCATCGTGCTCATTTCGAATTCACTTTGCATAAGATTTAAAAATTCCTTGCACATAAGAGGGTTAGCACTACCAATATAATATCATCAACATAAATTTGAATAATGAGATTATCTTCTGATGATCTTTTAATAAACAAGATAGTGTCTACTTTACCTCTTGTGAAGCCATGATCAATAAGAAAAGAACTAATTCTATCATACCATGCACGTGGAGCTTGCTTTAGTCCATATAGTGCCTTAGTGAGCTTATATACATGATAGGGAAACTTTAAATCTACAAACCCAGGCGCTTGTTTCACGTATACTTCTTCCTCCATAAATCCATTCAAAAAGGCACTTTTGACATCCATCTAAAACAACCTAAATCCCTTAAACGATGCATATGCCAGAAGGATTTGTATAGACTCCAAGCGAGTTACTAGAGCGAAAGTTTCATCATAGTCGACTCCTCCTGTTGTGAATATCCCTGAGCAACTAATCTGGCTTTATTCCTTACGACCTTTCCATCCTCGTTCAATTTATTTCTGAAGACCCACTTTGTTTCGATTACAGAAACATTTTCAGGTTTGGGTATTAGTTTCCACACTTGATTTTTACGAAACTGACCTAACTCTTCCTGTATTGCTCGTACCCAACTTTAATCTTTTAGAGCTTCTCTATCTTCTTTGGTTCAAATTAATGCTAAATTTGCTTTCTTTTTGAGAGCACCCCTGGTTTTCGTTCCTTCATTTGGATCCCCTATGATGATTTTTGAGGATATTCAGGTTAGCTTCTCTATTCATTTGGATGCACTACATTAGTAGTCGACTCGATCGGATGATCTGGTACATTGCTACTAATTTCATTAGTTGACTCTATCATAGCAAATTTATCAGTTGACTTTGGAGATTTGCTTGTCTCCTGAGTTTCTTGAGCTGGATCTTCATCACCTGCAGTAATTCCTTTCTCAACCAAGGGGTTATTTTCGTCAAATATAACATGTACAGATTCTTCCACACTTAATGTGCGTTTATTATAGACTCTAAAAGATCTACTATTTAATGAGTAGCGCAGAAAACTACCTTCATCACTTCTTGGATCAAATTTTCCAAGGTTGTCCTTACCGTTATTGTGAATAAAACACTTACTTGCGAAGGGATGAAAGTAACTAATATTAGGATGTTTACCTTTCCATAGTTCATAAGGAGTCTTCTTCAGAATGGGCCTTATGAGACATTGGTTGAGAATGTGACATGTTGTACTTACACCTTCTGCCCAAAAGTGATTTGGTAGTGAATGATGTAGTAACATGGTTCTTGCCATGTCTTGGAGGGTTCTGTTTTTCCTCTCAACAACCCCATTTTGCTGTGGTGATCGTGGTGCGGAGAAATTATGAGTGTATCTTTGATCATTACAGAAGTCTTCAAATGCTCTACTTTCAAATTCTCCTTCATGATCACTCTGAATTGTTGAAATCAGATATCCCTTTTCTCTTTCAACCTTTTTGCAAAAAATCTCAAAATTTCTTAATGCTTCATCTTTATGAGATAAGAAAATTACCCAAGTAAAACGTGAATAATCATCAACAATAACAAAAACATATCTTTTTCCTCCTATACTAGCAGTTCTAGTATGCCTAAATAAGTCCATATGAAGCAATTGCAAAGGTTTAGAAGTAAATACAATATCTTTATTTTTGAAAGAGATTCTAATTTGCTTACCTATTTGACATGCATCACAAATATGAGTTCTAGAAAAATTTAGTTTGGGTAGACCAATAACTAACTCATGTTTGGACAATTTTTCTATCAAATGCATGCTTGTATGACCAAGTTTCCTATGCCATAACCATGGATCATCAGACATAGATGTTAAGCAAATATGACCATCTATCTTTTCAAAACCATCAAGGATTGGAGGTTCAAGCCTCAACATTTGTCCGTTGGATACTTTGAATAGATTGGGCAAAGGTTTTCATGAAATACGGGCAAGAAGCATGAACGTAAAAGCCTTTTATGGGTCTCAAAGGGCCACGATTGGGGAGATTAATCTTTGTCTGTAGATGGGGCCAACTTAGTTCGACGTTGAATTCCAGGTGCTTGACATATCAGCTTCATACAATCTTCTGTTGGGCCGACCATGGATACATGTCGCTGGGGCTGTGGCTTCCACACTACACCAGGCCATGAAATTCGAATGGAACCATTAGGAGGTGATCATTCACGGGGACGGGAGTAACCCCATTTACACTAGTCAAACCATCCCGATTATCGGGAACAGAAGAAGACTAGGAGGGGAAACTTATCATCACATCGAATGTGTCAATGCCGTTGAGAAAGACAAATAGTGTAGTAACAAGATATAAAGCATACTAGCATGGTCTAGGTATGAACCCGGCAAAGGGCTTGGGAAGAATATCCAGGGTATTACCAAAATCGATACAACTGAAACGTCATGGTACTACCTTCGAGCTCGGATACCAATATACATGGCAAGAGTATGGTGGTTGGTCGCCTCCATAACGTGGAACTTATTACCCTCTCGAGCAACCAGTGCCACATCTGGGTCAGACTTTTCACCAAGCTTATACAATATGGGGAACTGCAGAAGAAGAAGTGTTAGCTGGGCTGAGGAATCTATTCTTGGAAGATGAAGACATGGATTCCAGTGCAATAATTGAAGAGGAGGAGGAAGAAGACCTGACTATTTAGACTATGGAGAAGGTAGTTGTTCTCATGAATTGGACTGCCACACCATCCCGGGCCCGCCGAGTCCTTGGGTAGCTTGGCAATCAAGTTAATTTTATTTCTGTAGCTATGCTAGGCATCTAAGATTTTTAGTAATTTTGTTTTTTGAAGACTTACTTGTTTCAAATAAATGCTCGATTCATCGAGCTGTACTTATTTTGGATGTTTTCAGTTTTAATCAATGCATTGTTATTTATCATTCATTATTACCTTTCACATTTTTCTTTCTACAACATTATTATTACTTTTCCTGATGAACCGGTGACTGCGACATTTAATGAGGCAACGCAATATAAGGATAGTGACTCGGATGAAGAAGATGAAATACCTGAGGATATTGTCAGGGAGGTGGAGAACTTTGAGAATAGCCTAAGTCCAACCTCAACGAAACCGAAGCAGTAAACATGGGAGACGCCGAAACCGTTAAGGAGACTCACATCAGCATTCACTTATCACCGACAGAGAATGAGAGTGCATTGTTTCTTGAAGTAGTATGAGGATATCTTTGCATGGTCATATGATGACATGACCAGTTTGAGCACGTCCATAGTGGCTCATAAGTTTCTTGCCAATCCCATGTGTCCGCCGGTGAAGCAAAAACTCAGAAAATTCAAACCAGATATGAGCTTGAAAATCAAGGAGGAAGTCACTAAGCAGATCAAAGCCAAAGTCTTTAGGGTAGTTGAATACCCAACATGGTTAGCCAACATTGTACCAGTTACAAAGAAAGATGGGAAAGTCGGAGTATGTGTTGACTATCGAGACTTAAGCAGAGCAAGTCCCAAAGACGACTTTCCACTGCCAAATATACACATCCTGATCAACAATTATTCCAAGCATGAACTCCAATCCTTTGTAGATTGCTTTGCGGGTTATCACCAGATCTGGATGGATGATGAACACGTAGATAAAACAACTTTTATTACACCATGGGGGGTATCTGCTACAAGATTATGCCATTTGATCTAAAGAATGCTAGGGCTACTTACATAAGAGACATGACAATCATCTTCCATGATATGATACACAAAGATATAGAGGTGTATGTGGACGATGTCATTATCAAATCCAAGAGGGTCGCATATCACATAGCAAATTTGAGAAAGTTATTTGATAGGTTAAGGAGGTACAACTTAAAATTGAACCCCGCAAAGTGTGCATTCGGGGCTCCTGTAGGAAAGTTATTGGGATTTATTGTCAGTCGTCGAGAGATTGAGCTGGACCCATCTAAAGTTAAGGCTATTCAGGAGTTACTGCCGCCTAGGAGAAAAAAGGATGTGATAAGCTTCCTAGGACGTCTCAACTATATCAGTCGCGTCATAGCGCAATCTACAGTTATATGTGAACCCATCTTCAAAATGCTGAGGAAAGATGCCGAAACAAGCTGGACCGAGGATTGTCAGAAAGCATTCGACAAAATCAAGGAGTACTTGTCCATACCACCAGTCTTGGTCCCGCCAGAGCCAGGTCGACCTTTGCTACTCTATCTATCTGTATTGGATGGGGCCTTCGGATGTGTTCTGGGACAACATGATGAGACAGGGAGAAAGGAGCAAGCCATATACTACCTGAGTAAGAAATTCACACCTTATGAAGGACGATACTCTCTGCCGGAATGCACTTTCTATGTTTTGACCTGGACGACCCAGACATTGAGGAATTACTTTTGTGCCTATACCACTTACCTCATATCCAGGATGGACCCTCTGAAGTACATATTTTAGAAACCCATGCCAACTGGGAAGTTAGCCAAGTGGAAGATACAGTTAAGTGAGTTCGATATCGTCTATGTAACTCAAAAGGCGGTCAAAGGACAAGCATTGGCAGACCAACTTGCTGAAAATCCTGTGGGAGGAGAATACGAACCCTTGAAGATGTATTTTCCTGATGAAGAAGTGTCATTCGTATGAGAGGACATTACTGAAGCATATGGCAGTTGGAGGATGTTCTTTGATGGAGCTGCAAATTTCAAATGAGTGGGCATTGGAGTGGTTTTGGTGTCAGAAACTGGTCAACATTATCCGGTATCTGCTAAACTCAGATTTCCCTGCACCAACAACATGGCAGAGTATGAAGCCTACATACTAGGACTCAACATGGTAATCGACATAAATATTCAGGAGCTGTTGGTAATCGGTGATTCAGATTTGCTTGTGCATAGGTATAAGGAGAATGGGCCACTAAGAATTCTAAGATATTGCCATATCTTCACCATGTACAGGAATTGAGAAAAAGGTTCACGAAGATAGAGTTTCGGTATGTGCCTAGAATTCAGAATGAGTTTGTCGATGCATTGGCCACTTTGTCATCCATGATACAACATCCAGATAAGAATTTCATTGATCTCATCCTAGTGAGAATTCGTAATTAGTCGGCGTATTGTGCCTATGTTGAAGAAGAAACGGATGGAAAACCTTGGTTCCATGATATCAAGGAATATTTGGTAAAAGGAGAATACCCGGAGCATGTAAACCATACTCAGAAACGCACTCTCTGAAGATTGTCCAATCACTTCTTCCACAGCGGAGGAAACTCTTATAGAAGAACTCTTGATTTGGGATTGCTAAGGTGCGTAGGCGCAAAAGAAGCTTCTAAGCTACTTGAGGAGATACATGCGGGGACATGCGGCCCGCATATGAATGGTTTTGTCCTGGCCAAGAAGAGTCTTAGGGAAGGTTATTTTTGGATGACAATGGAGACAGATTGCGTCCAGTATGTCCGAAAATGCTACCAATGTCAAGTGCATGCCAATATGATAAAAGTGCCGCCAAATGAGCTCAATGCCACGAGCTCACCTTGGCCATTCGCCGCCTAGGGAATGGATGTCATTAGTCCTATCGAGCCCACTGCTTCAAACGGGCACAAGTTTATTCTAGTAGCCATTGACTACTTCACAAAATGGGTAGAGGCTGCATCCTACAAAGTTGTAACCAAGAAAGTCGTCACAGACTTTGTCAAGGATCGTATTGTTTTCCGATTCGGAGTTCCCGAGTCCATTGTCACTGATAATGCCACAAATCTCAACAGTGATCTAATGAAATCCATGTGTGAAACTTTCAAAATCAAGCACAGAACTCCACAGCATACAGACCTCAGATGAATGGAGCCGTAGAAGCCGCCAACAAAAACATCAAGAAGATACTAAGGAAGATGGTAGAAAACCATAAATAATGGCATGAGAAGCTACTATTTGCTTTGTTGGGATACCGCACAATAGTTCGCACATCAACCAGGAAAACTCCCTACATGCTGGTTTATGGTATCGAAACTATCATCCCAGCCGAGGTAGAGATTCCTTCTTTGAGAATCATACAGGAAGTTGAACTTAGCGATGCAGAATGGATAAGGAGCCTCTATGAGCAATTGGCCCTTATAGATTGAAAAAGAATGAACGCAGTATGTCACAGTCAGATTTATCAGAACAGAATGTCCAGAACTTTCAACAAAAAGGTCAAACCAAGACAGTTTGCACTAGGATAGCTGGTCCTGAAGAAGATTTTCCCACATCAAGATGAAGCCAAAGGGAAATTCTCTCCTAATTAGCAAGGTCCCTACATGGTTCATAGGGTGCTAATAGGAGGAGCACTCATACTTGTAGAAATGGACGGAGAAGTCTGGCCAAACCCAATCAATTCAGACACAGTCAAAAGATACTATGTTTAGACTATTTACATTTCTTCACCATGATGTAATTGAACTACGCTTGACCTGATTCCCGTTTAAGAGGGGATACGTAGGTAGCCCTGTGGGTTCGGTCATATCATAATAAAATTTCCATTTCCCCTCGGGATCAGAAACTGGGGCAAAATTTTGAGGAGGACCCTCAATATTTTGGAGCAAGTCCAGCCAACGCCATCACGTGCCAAAAGTCATAGATTGGTTAAGAAACTAGGGCAGAATTTTGATAAGGATTCTCAAAATTTCGAAGAGGGTTCAACAAGTTCCTTCGCTCGCAAATGGCTGAAGAATCATCTACCCAACTGGGGCAGAATTTTGAGGAGGACCCCCAAAATTCTAACACGATAAAGCTGCAATGTCTATGAAATATGTTACCGTCACTAGTCCATCTAAAACTACTTGATATTTCACTATGTTTCCTGAAATAACGCTTTTTTTCATCAACAATTGCATTTTTTCGAAAACTCTATTTCCGTAACAGCCAGGTGCTACCCAGGGAAACTCAAACAAGGCATCCAGAATGGAGGAGCAAGGCCAGCAGACAAAGGCCCGAACCAACCTCCCTATACAAAACATACAATTTTTCTTTGAGCGCAGGCACATTTGACGTAACCGTAGCACTCGCAAATATATACACGGAGCAAAATCACTACCAATCGGACCATCAGACACCAAATATTTCTCAAGCTAAGAAATAGTGTACTCTAATTTGATACATGTTCTTTGCATGGGACTAAGCCATGTCCCGCATCTTGTATGGGACTAAGCCCTGTCCCGAGTCTTGCATGAGACTAAGACCTGCTTCCATATTTGTATAAGGCTAAGCACTACCTTCTCTTTGCATGATACTAAGCTCTCTCTCCATCTGCATGAGGCTAAGCCCTGCCTCCATATTTGCACAAGGCTAAGGACTGCCTTCTCTTTGCATGAGACTAAGCTCTGTCTCCATCCGCATGAGGCTAAGTCCTGCCTCCATATTTGCATAATAGCTAAGCACTGCCTTCTCTTTGTATGAGACTAAGCTCTCTCTCCATATGCATGAGGCTAAGCCTTGCCTCCATATTTGCATAAGGCTAAGCACTGCCTTCTCTTTGCATGAGACTAAGCTCTGTCTCCATCTGCGTGAGGCCAAGCCCTTCCTCCGTATTTGCATAAGGCTAAACACTGCCTTCTCTTTGTATGAGGCTAAGCCCTGCCTCCATGTTTTCATAAGGCTAGGCATTGCCTTTCATTTTCATTGGACTAAGACCTGTCCCGAACCTTGCATGAGGCTAAGCCCTGCCTCCATATTTGTATAAGGCTACGCATTGCCTTCCATTTGCATGGGACTAAGCCCTATCCCGAGCCTTGCATGAGGCTAAGCCCTTCCTCTATATTTTCATGGGACTACGCCATGTCCCGCATCTTGCATGGGACTACGCCATGTCCCGCATCTTGCATGAGACCAAGCTCTGTCTCCATTCTTCATAAGGCTAAACACTGCCTTCTCACGGGACTAAGCATTGTCCCTTCTTGCATAAATGTTGCTCTATTCCAGCACTATCTATTGATCCTCTTTCGGGCTAAGCTCTACCCTCAACCTCACAAGACTAAGCCTTGTCTTGTTAATTTTAGCATCATATTATTACATCTCATGGGCTGAAATATCGCCAACTTGTCCAAAGGCGTCATTGTCTAAAGGCATCATCCTCATAGACGGAAGACACCATGCCATGGCCTGAGGATCTCTCAAATTTGCATATCATTATTCAAAGTCGTCATGGTTCAGAGGCACCATTTTCATGGCCCGAGAACATCATTTCATGGCCGGCGAATCTCCTACCTCACAATTCATGGCCAAGAATATCATAGTCTGAGGACATCATCCGCACCGTCCAGAGGCAATCTTTCATGGTCCAAAGGGAATTTCCATCACATTTAAATTTTCGTAGTAATCTACGTACTTGTATGCATCATATTTTGAGTTTGCAGGTGATTTCGGAGGCAACCGTTTTTCAAACAGGAGCAACCTTCGCTCTGGTTTCTGCTCATACTATTTTCACTACCGATTCTCATCACTTGCTCGCCTACCTCGTGACATCCAACTATCTACCCTATTACACATCCGGTACACTCCAAACCCAAATCATAACTCCATCTGATATTACCCTTCATAAAAGAACCTTTGCCAAAATTGACTGTCATTCCTACAATAACTCCATCGGCTTCGTTCACCAGTGCATCCAGAACTACACATGGCCTGATTCCTGTAGAACTAGGGGTATGTAGGTAGCTCAAAGAACAGAGTCCGGACTCTATCTTTCAAAACATCCCATTCGGTCAAAATTAGCCATCATTTCTTTACCCGAAAACTCTTTCATCGCCTTCTCTCTTCTTTCTCTCTCTAGGAGACTTCATGAAGTTTTGAGAGCAGCCATGGCTGCCATCGTCTCTCCCCAGCTTCATGCTGTGGGAGAGCAGAATGATAACACTAATGCGACAAACAAAAGCCTTAATCCTAAGCAGTCATATGCGGCGCGAGTCGTTACCAAAGAATCTGCTCAAAATCGTCAAAACATAAGTTTACTTCCAGTTAGAATTGATCACGGAGAACCAACCATTGAATTCACTATAGAGGAGGTTAACGAGTTCACCATTGAAGAAGGGCTTCACCAAGCAGTCATCGTCAAGTTTACATATGGAAAACCAGAGTTGCACGAGTTTAGAAAGATTTTTGCGAAACAGTTCGAGATTAAAGGATTTTGCAACATTGGGCAGCTTGAATTTCGACATATATTAGGTAGGTTTGATTTGTTTGATGACTATGTCCAGTTTGTATCAAGGTTTACTGGATATATTAAATCTAAAGGAGATGAATTTTCTTCAGAACATTCCCCTGGACGTTAGGTTTTAATCCTAGAGAAGAAACATCAAAGTCAGTTGTGTGGATTTCTTTCCCAGACCTGCCGCCCAATTTTTTTGCAAAGAAGTCGTTAATGTCGATCGCTTCAGTAGTAGGGAAACCTCTTGCTGTAGATAAGGCGACACAGGATCGTACTAGGCCAAGCGCTGCGAGAGTTAAGGTTTTGTTAGACCTTTTGGACAAACATCCTAAGAAAGTTAAGATCCACATTGTCGATAAAGTTTCTGGGAAGTATGTGGAATTCATCAACATGTGGTGTATGATAACTTTCCAAAGTATTGTACCTGCTGTAAGCATCAAGGACATGATGAAAATTCATGTCGCTTGATTCAAGGAAGAAACAGGGAAGTCAATGAAAATAATGCAGTGCATGTTGATATGCCTGGTGGAGTTGAATAATGTCGATAAGTTAAAAGGTGATGCTAGGGAGCTGTTGAATGCCAAACGAGCGACAAATCAAATTCAAGAAACTACAAATTTTGAGGTGCAGCCAGCTATGAAACCAACAGGTTATTCCAGTAGAGAAGATCATGGGTGTGATATTGATACAAATCGTGAGGCTAATGTAGTCACTGTTGATCGAGCATTAGCCAGGATTAACACAGCTTTGGAGCCACATGTGCGGAAGGATAACGTTGACAAGGTTGCTGGTGAGAATGAGGAGGAATTAGCTGGGCAGGTGGTTAATAATCCAGGTAAAGCTGGTGCACGATCTGCTGCAACTGATATTCTTGAAGCAGCTGTCCAAACAAATGCTGCTGGTGTTAGAGGATCTGTTGTTAAAGGGGCTGGGCAATTTTCTAATGGCCAAAGGAAGGAAAAGGATCAAAAAGGTCCATAAATAGCAATTAAAAGTACTGCTGCTAGTAAGGGGGGACAAAAAATTGATCTTGGAGTCTCCTGTAATACTCAGATTGCTGATGCTTTGAATGCACCTGAAAAATATGGTGATCCATTGATCTTTCATGAGCAATCAGCTAGTGGAATTGCAGTAGATGTGAATAATGTTTCTCAGGCGTTAGAGGGGGACAAGCAGGATGCTGGAGTTGATAAAAATCCTGCTGCATTAATTGATCTAGCTGAAAAACCAGCAGCCCTTTTAGCTACTGCTGTGCAAGCTGGGCAGCTACTTGGACGTGTTTTTGATGGAAAGCCTGTCACAGCTCACTTGGAGACAGCAGGTGCTCAAAATTCAGATGTCCAAGCAATGCAAAAATCAAATGGTAGGGATTGGACTGTGGTGAATCGATCACCAAACAAGCAGAATGTTCCAGATATTAAAAATCAGTCTACTGCATCAAAGAATCAGGTTGGTCATGATTTGGCCTCAACATCTAGGCTTTCAAAGCCTCCAGGCAGTGGCAAACACCAGCAGTCCATGAAAAATACAAATGCTGGATCAATATTCTCAAAGGATCTTGCTCTTGTTCCTGTCAACGAGCAAAAAGCTGGGGCAGTACCTAATGCAACCTTACCAGATTTACTCTTATCCAATCCAGATCTGGACAAAATGGTAAAGGATGCTCAGGCTGCAATGGTTGTGAATACCGCTACGGGAAAGCAAGCTCACAGTTCCAATACACCAACGCTGCATTTTTCCAGTCCTCACGTCGAAAAGATTATCAAGGACACACAGATTGCAATGGCAGTGCATACCACTATGGTTAAACAACCAATAGCCACTTTGAACACATTCGTGTTTGAAATTCCTTCACAATCAATGGAGTCGTGTGGTGAATATGGAGGTGAATCTGGGCAGATGGTGTTGTCCACTGGAAATAACAATGAAGTTATAAAGGCAAATTTGAGAGGGATGGCAATCAAATCTAAGCTATGGGAATTCGAGTGAGGATGATGATCATGAGGTCGATCAGGAGAGTGCAGGTGAAGACCTTGACTCACTAACACTGCCTAAATCACATGGTACACCAACACCTAAACTTGGCAGCTCCACGAAGGTGAATTCCAGCAGCAAACTTAATGCAAAAGCTCCAGTTTTTGTCCCTAAAACTGCACAGCAACATGCTGCAACAACTGCAGCAACTGAGAATACATCTATGCAGCAGAAAATTGGTAGAAACACAACAGCTGGTATCTGCATGGAGGAACAATATGCAGCAATACCATCAGGCATTGAACAGCAGCAACAAATTGCAAATTCTCCTGAAGTTGCGATGTCACCATCAAAGGCTGATCATCAGCAGCAGGAATTAGCATCAGCACTTGCAATTGCTGGACAACAGCAACATAATGCAAGCTCTTTAGTTGCTGCAATATTGCCTGCAAATGATGGAAAACAACAGAAACTAAATGCACCATTGATCACCTTGGAGGACAGAAAACTATTGGATGCAATGGATGGAAACACTTTGGTGACACAAGGTATTGAGCAGGACATGCCAAATTTGGTGAAACTGGGCAGAGATATGTATGAAGAGGGCGAGGAAGATGAAATTCTAAATCAATATAGAGCAAAGGAAGCAAGAAAAGGTGATTTATCACCTACGCATAGCGGCAAAAGAAAGAAGACACATACAAGAGAAAAAAGTTGGGACAGCAAGGTGAGTGAAGATGCAAACGTAAGGCGACTCCCAATGAGAGTTGTCAAACAAAAACAGGCCACCCAAACTACATCCACAAAGTCCAATCGTTCAAAGAAGAAAGCATGAAATTTGAAGACATTTTAAAGAAGGTAGAGGATGAAGACAAGCAGATACAAATTGAAGATTATACAACATTAGAGAAGAGAGAACATTACTGTTATTTCTACATATTTTTATTCTACCATCACATTAGTATAGTTCTATGTAATATCATCACAGAGTATGTTATAAACTCTTTGATGATCATAGAATATCTAGTTCTAGCTAGTTCTTTCTTTTTACATGCATGCTAGTAGGCGAGGCTTTTTCTTTGCCTCAATAGGATTAGTAAGGTAAGGTTTAGCCCAGTTTGTGTTGCTCTATCCCTATGCCTTTGGAAAGATATCCAAATGGCTATGAGATTATATGCCCTCGTGAGACTTTGCCGGCAGCTACACCATGATTCCTCTACATGAGGCTGCCATAAGGGCAATGTGAGGCGCAGAGGAGTGATTATATAGCCAAGGCATAGAGGCAACACTACTGGTGCTATTGTCCCCCTTATTTGTACTTTTCCTATGTGGTTCTTTTTTTGCTTTTAGTATTAATAAAACTAGCCCTAGGCACCTGCCTAGTGGAGTTGCTTAAAAAAAAAATTTAAATCCTTTCCGGATAAAGAGGGGCAACTGTTAAGACCCAATTTTTTCCTATAATATTTTTAAAGTGTATATATACCTTCAAAACTATGCATTAGCATCAATTGATATTTTTTTCATAATTTCTATCTTTCTAAATTAGTTTATTCTAGTATTTTAATTATATAAATAATTATAAAATTGCATCACAAATGGCTTTACAACATTTCATTGATTTAATTTTGCTATTTATAGCCATATTAAGTTTCAATTATTTCACAAATGGCCAGATTTACACCTTTTGGTTACAATTGCACTTATTTTGCAATTATAGCCCACGTACACGTCACTATATGATCTCACCAGGAATTGGTCCATTATATTTTTAAAATATTGAATAATTATTTTGTAGCACTTCTATGCATGAAAATTATTTTTTCTCATTGTTAATTATTTTATAAAATGATTTTTATTCAATTACTTGGGTATTTAACAAATAGCCTTTTAATTTCTCTAATTTTTCAAACCTAAATACCAGCGCAAGTCCCTAACCCAATTCACCCCAGGCCCAAATTAAATTAAACATGACCCAGGCCCCCCTAATCCTGGCTGTTGATCTCTGAGATCAACGGCCCGTATTTGTTCTTACCATTTTTAATTCCAAACGACCCCCCTCTAACCTAATTCATTTCCCACCATACTCCGCCCTTCATTCCCTCGTTTCTCAAACTCTCTCTATGACCCAGACCTAACCCTAGTCACCGCCACCCAAAACCAGCCCTAATCCCTCCGATCCTCACTCAATCCATAGGTTTTCATAAGTGTTTGAGACCCCTGCCTGTCTCATACATCTCCTGGTTGCTCGTTTGTGTGGTTTTATGGAAAAATCTCGAAGAGATCTAGTCCAGATCTTGTTCAAGACCCTCTGAGAGTCTATTGATGGTCTATGAGTGTTTTTCTATCGATGTTTTACAGTTCAAATATCTGATTCAGAGACCAGATTCTCTTTACCCTTTCTCTTTTCTTCAAAAACCGAGTGTTTGGACTTGAATATGTCCAGATCCTTGCAGATTTGGAGTGATTTTGAGTTCGTCATTGGTTTTTCCTTAAGGTTCCCTTATTTCTTTACTGATTAACCGATTTTACAGCGCTTTGTTATATTAGTGTTTGGTTTTCTTTTTATTTGTTGGTCAAACCTCTGTGTATCCGAAGTATTTTCAAATTCCCATGGCTGTTCTTTAAGGTTCTTTCTAATTCTCTACTACTAACCGATTTTTAGCACTACGCTACTTTAGGTCTTTGATTTCTCTGACTTCTGTTGTTCGAATATCTGTATGTTTGAAGTACTTTCAAGTTTCCATGGCTATTTTCTTTAAGGGTTCTTTGACCCTATATTGTCAATCAACCTCAAGTATTTTCAAATTAAGGTTCTTCCCAGACTTCTCTTCAAGAGGTCTTTTCTACTTTCAATATTTAATCTATTCATCTCTTTACGTTTTTGGTTAATTTGCGTATGTATGCTCGAACCCTAGATGTATCTGATGGTAACACTAATTTCTTCAATTTTTATTTATTTATTATGTTTATGTCTGTGAACCAGTCATATTAATCGATTCTATTTACGGATTTGAGGGATCTTCCTGTTAATTCCAGCATTCTTCAGGATTTTCTTTTGCTTAATTGATTTCTATTTTAGGGAATCTGAATAACTCTTTCCTATAAAATCAGCATTCTTTGAAGTTTTTACTCATTAATTCCTAATAAATGACTTGTTAGAATTAGTGTGTGCTGAAATTTTATATGTTTCTTTATTTGTGACCTTAATTGATCATACTTGCCTCAATTGGTTATCATTATGGTTTTTGGATTTCTACTAACTCCCTACATGGAATGTTTTTGAGTCCTTACCTTAATTAGACCCCCTATTGTGACCGTTAGTTAAATGATTGCCCCCATTTAAGGGGTGTATTCCGGATTCTTCTATAGGAATTCATTCTGTGATTGATTAATTGTTCCTAATTGATTGAACTATGATTCTTTACCTTATTTGTTTTACTCCCTAATGTGCTATATATACACTCTCATTCTGCTCCTTCAATACATGAACACTGTTCAGAATACACACACATACATTCAAACTCTCTCTTCTTTATTTGCTACTTGTGCTGACTGTTGGTCTAGCCAGCTGAAAGCCAAGGCTAGATAGTGGAACTGCCTTTCTTTTTTACATTCTGCATTCTCTTCTTTAACTGGTATGTCTCTAGTTAAGTTTTGAACTCAACCTTATGTGCTCCATGTCTATACATCCATGTTTGTTCTTGTATTACTTACACAACTTGTTTCTTTGTTTGTTGTTATTAAGCATGTCTAAATTATGCGTTATGTATAATCAGCATGTCTGACTCCACTTAGTTCTTTGATACCTGCCTAGCATGTTTACCTAGTCCCTTATCCCCTCCCTTTAATTGGTATGACTATGTTAGTTATTTAGTTTTTTAGTGCATCCAATTGGTCCTGATTGTGTCCTAGGTTGTTCAACACATCTCTGTCTTTAACATGATCCTGCTACATCCATTCTCTATGTCTTAACTGACTAGTACCATGATTAACCTGATTCAGTAGACTCCTAGTAGTTATGTACACTTGCTGTATCAAATGCTTCCCTGCTTATGTGGTTTCAGTACTATATGTTCACATCCCTTCACCGCTGTTTGTAGGTCTACTTTTTGAGTGAACCTAGGTACTCTATGATCAATTGGGTTGTTTGTTGATTATGCTTTCTCCAAAATGATTTCAAAACTGTTACTTACTCCTGGTATTGTTCTCAAAGAAACTGGTCACTCCCAGTACCTTTAAAACTGTTCCTGAATCTTTTCACCTCTAATCTATTTTACTAAGTCTTTCAACACTATGTCAAGCACTCTCACCCTACTCCTAGATTGTTAATTTCCGCCCCTCTGATATATGTACTGCTTAGGGATCCCTGGGGATCTCTCTGAACTCTGGCATACCAGGGCTGGACCTTCCACACTACACATAACTAATCCCTATTTGAGAAATGGTCTTGGTGTGAGCAATGCCCGGGATTCTTGAGGTCCTTAGAGAACTCTGACACACCAAGGCACACATTATTGGCTATAAGTTGGCTTTTGAGATTCTGTTGAAGGCCCGACATTCTGATAATTAGGGATTATGATGCATTTTACACTCCTTCTTACTTGAGGTTTGATTAAAAATGTGTAAAAAATGGTCCCAAAGGCTTACATGTTGTACTTGTTTGCAGGGTTTGGTCAACAAGGTGACAATTCATCAAAACCAGCTCAAAAAGGAGTGAAAGATGCACAAGTACTAAGAACAAATCCAAGCACAGCGCAACAAGCCCACTGTGGCCGCACTCCATTTGGTGCGGTCCGCAATGAGGAGGTTCAGAAAGGTGCCTATTTCAGGAAATCAAGCATTGTGACCGCAAAGCATTTCATGTAGATCGCAATGGACTCACCACTGCCACACTCGATATTGTGCGGTCCGCAAAGAGGGAGTTCGGAGAGTTGAAGATTTGGAGCTTAATGCCAATACGGTCCACGGTCCTTTTTGTGCTGACCGCAATAGAAGCCATCGCGGCCGCGATGCATTTTGTGCGGCCCGCGGTGGCCAAGATTAGAGAGCAAAGATTAAAATCAAGAAGCCTCATTACGGCCTCATTACGTTCGCACTCGATTTTGAGCAGACCGCACTGTACAGGTATTTTTGTCCAGAAATTTCGGGCTAGTACAAATAGTTTTTTTCCCATTTTAGGTCATCAGTTGTAGTTTAACGCTCAGCTGCGCTCGTGAAGAGTGTTCCTTACCTATTTTGAGTAATTTTAGAGTAGTTTTATCATTGAATCTTCAAGTTGTAGCTTGTAATTAAATATATGGATTTTTCTTCATCTATTTCTTTATTTTCTTCTCTTATCATGAGTAGCTAGACCCATTAGCTAGGGTTGTGGCTCAACCCTAGTGTGGGTATTTGATGGGTCTTGTGTTTTAAGGGTTGAAGGTCTATGGGTGTTTGATATTTGAATTAATTTATGGTTTTAATGTTGAATTAGTGGTTGCAAACACTAATTTGTGCCTATTTAACTTGGGTTCTTCTTGAGAAAGAGAACTTGAGTCTAGGAACATTAGTCCAATAAGGAATTGGGCGTATTCAAGAGATTGATAGCCCCAATTAAAGGGTTAAACCTAGAGATAGTAATACCCGACTTGAACCTAAATTGCTTGCATAAATTATCATACCCAATTGGTCTTAAGAAAGTCAATTAGGGAAAAATCACTCAAACTACCAAGAGGTATAGAGTGAGAAGTATCGTGCAATGGTTATATCGTAATCCCCAACATGACATTCTTGCCTTAGACTCGAGAACCTGTCAAGTATCCACCTAGGAGAAAGTCATTACCCTAGTGCATTCTCAACTATTTAGACAACCTTTCAAGTATCTTACTCTTAGCTTAACTTAGCTTAATTTAGCATCTTATTAATAATATTAGAAGTAATCAAAAGACCAACTATTATTAGAAGTGCAGTTAAGAGCAATTACGCATCTCGAACTTAGATAGAAACCCAATTCCCATTTCTAGCTCCCTGTGGAAATTGATCCCGACCTTCTCGGGTAAAAGCTACTTCGACCACTCTCACTACTTTGTAGTGGTGCAGGGTTGGCACCGATCACTTTTTGGCGCCGTTGCCAGGGAGCTAACGGGTTTGGCTATCTATCTAAATAGTTTTGTGTATTGTTCTTCTTTCCTTCTGTGTTACTAATTTGTGTGTGCCACAACTTCAGGTACAAAATGGCAACAAACAATGCACCTCTTGGAGATCTTCCGCCGGGGGAGGAGGTAGATGACAATGTTGATGATGAGGTTCCTATTGTACCTCAAGGCCAAAGGAGAGGCTGTCAGGCCAATGATAATATTCCAGACCCTCCCCCGCCATCTCCAAGAGTGGTTCCTCGGGTGCTTCCAACCAAGGATATGCAAATGCAATTGTCCCACCCCGGATTCGGGGGGGAAATTTTCTAATTACCAATATGATACTGACATTGCTAGAGCAGCGTGGGTATTTCACGGGCGCTGCCAATCAGAATGCTTACAAACATCTCAAGGGTTTCGTGGATACCTATTGGGGGAGCAAGCAAACTAATGTGTCTGAGGATGCACTTCGGTTGAGACTATTCCCTTTCTCACTTAGAGGGAAGGCATTGCATTGGCTTGAGCGACTTTCCAACCATTCCATACTACTTAGGATGAGTTGGCGGATAAGCTCATTGCAAATTTTTTCTCACCGGGGCACATGGCAGCATTTAGAGATGAGATCTTAGCCTTCAAGCAGGAGCCCACCAAACCATTACATGAGATTTGGGAGTGATATAGAACTATGGTAAAGGAATGTCCCTATAATGATATGACTGAGGCGATGATCCAATTGACTTTCTACCGGGGCATTAACATAACAAACCAGTGCATAGTGAACCAAATTGCTAGGGGCAATTTCATGAAGCTGTCGTATGATGAGGCTTGTGACATTCTTGATGAGATGGCTAACACGTCCTCCGCTTGGCAAAGTAGAGCCAATGTGCCACAGGGTGACCCCACGGTCACTCACTTGCACAAAGAGCTACATGATCATGGGAAGGCTATAGCAGAGCTGACAACAACAATGAACCAGTTAGCAAAGGCACAGTTGCAACAAGTTCAAAATCCACGCCAAGTAAATGCTATGGAGGGTATGAACATGCTAGTGAACAAAAGAAGACAAAGAGGTCAACAGAATTAAGAGAGTTCAGATCAATTTGACAATGATTTTGGTGGATTCCAAGATAATGGTAATGATGGGCAGAATAAAGAGGTGCAATACGTGAATAACTACCAAGGCCAAAGGGGAAATTCTTCCAACCAACAACAATGGAGACCCCAAGGAAATTGGGGCAATCAACAAAAACAAGGGAATAGTAATTGGGGGAACAACAACCAAAATTCCAATTGGGGCAATCAGAACAATAATCAGAACAACCAGGGAAATTGGAATGGCAACAACAACAATTGAGGTGGTAACAACAATCAGGGAGGTTGGAACAATGGCAATCAAGGAAATCTGGGGCAAGGCTTTCAAAGGCCCCCAATGTATCAACAACCGAACAATCCACCCCCATTTCCATCCCAAGGTCCTAGTTCTTCCAACAACAAAATGGGGAGAATTGAAATGATGTTTGAACAGATGATGAAAAAGAATTCGGACTCTGATGCTTAGTTGGCTTCCCACAATACTTCAATCAGAAACTTGGAGGTTCAATTAGGGCAAATCTCACAATCCTTGAATACTCACCCTAAGGGGGCACTACCAAGTGATACCATAGTTAACCCGAAGGGTGGGAAAAATCATGTGATGGAGGTAACTACAAGGAGTGGACAAAGAGGTGATGTGAATGCCTCCAAGAAAAAAGCAATTTTGAGTGATGAAGTTGAGTTGCAAGAAGATGAAATTCCTTTGGTGGTTGAAAATGTGGTTGATGAAATGTGAAAGGATAGATATTCAAGATGCCAAAGTGGAGACAGAATGACGTGAACCCGTCTAGGGAACATGTAATAGACATGCCAGAACTGGTTTGTGCCAAAACCCAAGGCTCCTTTGCCAAGGCCACCTCCACCTTATCCTCAAAGGCTCCCGAAGTAGAAAATTGAGAATCAGTTTAAAAAGTTTATTGATATAATGAAGCGCTTATCCATTATTCTGCCTTTGGTGGAGGCTCTAGAACAAATGCCAGGCTATGCTAAATTCATGAAGGACTTGGTGACAAATAAAAGATCTATGGATTGCGAAACTATCAAGATGGCCCACCAAGTTAGTGCAATAGTGCACTCAATGGCCCCGAAGCTTGAAGATCCCGGTGCTTTCTCCATTCCTTGCACCATTGGAAGTGCGGACTTTGCTAAAGCTCTATGTGATTTTGGGGCGAGTATCAACTTGATGTCCTACTCAGTTTTCAAGACTTTGGGTTTTGGGAAACCGAGGCCGACTTCCATGAGATTGCAAATGGCGGATAGAACTATGAAGAGACCATTGGGTATTATTGATGATGTCCTTGTCCGGGTGGACAAATTTATCTTTCTTGCTGATTTTGTGATCTTGGATTATGAGATAGATTATGAAGTTCCAATCATATTGGAAAGACCTTTCCTTGCTACTGGAAGGCCTTAGTTGATGTAGAAGTAGGGGAACTCACCTTCCGGGTGGGTGATGAGAAAGTGGTCTTTCATGTGTGCAAGTCAATGAAGTAGCCCAACAGTTCTGAGGTGTGCTCTTTTGTGGACCTCGTCACGGAAATGATAGTTGATGATACCAGTGCAATGATCAATGTGAAGGACCCTCTAGAGGCAGTATTGTTGAATCTTGATGTCAATGAGGATGCAAGCCGGGTGGAGTGTGTGAATGCTTTACATGGAATGGGCTCTTACTCTAATGAGCCTAGGAAACTCTCTTTGGATCTTGAGAATAGGAAGACTCCACCAGTAAAGCCTTCGATCGAGGAACCTCTAGTGTTAGAGTTGAAGCCATTGCCTCCACACCTCAGGTATGAGTTCTTAGGCCCTAGTTCAACTTTGCCAGTTATTCTTTCCTCTTGTCTTACTAACATGCAGGTTGATGCTACATTGGCGGTGCTTTAAAAGCGGAAGAGGGCAATTGGATGGACCTTAGCTGATATTCAGGGAATAAGCCTCGCATTCTGTATGCACAAGATTATTCTGGAAGATGATGCAAAGCCCTCATTGGAACATCAAAGGAGGTTGCATGAGGCAATGCAAGAAGTTGTGAAAAAGGAGGTGATCAAGTGGTTGGATGTCGGGGTTGTGTACCCCATCTCTGATAGCTCTTGGACTTTGCCTCTGCAATGTGTGCCGAAGAAGGGTGGCATGACCGTGGTTGCAAATTTGCAAAATGAGTTGATTCGTACCAGGACCGTCACTGGGTGGAGGGTATGCATGGACTACCGCAAGTTG
The DNA here is from genome assembly GCF_001879085.1 of Nicotiana attenuata. Taxonomy (NCBI): domain Eukaryota; kingdom Viridiplantae; phylum Streptophyta; class Magnoliopsida; order Solanales; family Solanaceae; genus Nicotiana; species Nicotiana attenuata. Next base: position 24,008 of record NW_017672252.1, on the reverse strand, counting down.
AATAAAGTGATCCGCAAGGATCACTTTCCATTGCCTTTTCTTGATTAGATATTAGATCGACTTGCTGGGCGTGCCTTCTACTGTTTCTTGGATGGGTATTCTTGATACAACCAAATCTTGATTGCTACAGAAGATCAGGAGAAGACCACATTCACTTGTCCATATGGCACCTTTGCCTTTTCTAGGAAGCCTTTTGGTGCGGTGTATGATGCCCATTTTCACTGATATGGTGGAAGATATTTTGGAGGTGTTCATGGACGACTTTAGTGTCGTGGGTGATTCATTTGAGGAATGTTTGAAAAATCTTGATAGAGTGCTGGCCCGTTGTGAAGAAACCATTCTTGTTCTTAATTGGGAGAAATGCTACTTCATGGTGGAAGAGGGCATAGTTCTTGGGCATAAAATTTCAAAGCATGGTATAGAGGTGGACAAAGCAAAAATTGATGTGATTTCAAGGCTCCCTCCCCCTACCTCTGTTAAGGGAGTTAGAAGTTTTCTTGGGCATGCGGGGTTCTACCGGAGATTTATCAAAGACTTTTCGAAGGTAGTGAATCCCTTATGCAAGTTATAGGAAAAAGATGCCAAGTTCGTGTTCGATGAGAGATGTATGCAAGCCTTTGAACTTCTCAAGCACAAGTTGACCACCACCCCTATTATTACCGCACCCAATTGGAGCTTGCCTTTTGAGCTCATGTGTGATGCGAGCGATGTTGCGATTGGGGCGGTTTTGGGTCAAAGAGTGAACAAAATATTTCATTCGGTGTACTATGCGAGCAAGACAATGAATGATGCTCAATTGAACTACACGGTGATTGAGAAAGAGGTTTTGGCTATTGTGTTCGCGATGGAGAAATTTCGGCTGTATCTCATGGGTGCCAAGGTCATAGTCCATACCTATCATGCCGCACTCCGGTACTTGATGACGAAGAAGGATTCCAAAGCTAGACTGATGCGATGGGTCTTGTTACTTCAAGAGTTTGATTTGGAGATTGTGGACCAGAAGGGTAGTGAAAACCAAGTGGCGGACCACTTGGCCCACTTGGAGAAGGAGGGGAGTCCTCATGATGGCCTAGAGATCAATGATTCATTTCCCAACGAACAACTCATTTTGGTGTCGATGAACGGTATGCCATGGTTTGCGGACGTTGCTAATTTCCTTGTGATTGGTATAATCCCGTGTGAGCTCTCTTCTAACCAAAGGAAGAAGCTCAAACGGGATAGTTTTGATTTATATTGGGATGAGCCGTACTTGTTCAAGATTTGCACGGATGGTGTGATCCGAAGGTGTGTCCCGGAGGAGGAGCAATTGAGTATCTTAGAGGCTTGTCATTCCTCTCCCTATAGTGGCCATCATGGTGGGGCGAGGACGGCTTCAAAAGTTCTTAGTTGTGGGTTTTATTGGCCAACTTTGTACAAAGACGCAAGTGAACTTGTGAAGAGGTGTGACGAATGTCAAAGACCGGGTGGAATTTTGAAGAAAGATGAGATGCCTCTCAATACCATTCTTGAAGTTGATATTTTTTATGTATGGTGCATTGATTTTATGGGCCCGTTTGTTAGCTCGTGTGGGAACACATACATTTTTGTGGCAGTTGATTATGTTTCAAAGTGGGTTGAAGCCGTGGCTTTACCCAACAATGAGGCCTGGAGTGTTGTTGCGTTCCTCAAGAAGAGCATTTTTACAAGGTTTGGCACTCCTCGTGCAATCATAATTGATGGGGGGTTTCATTTTTGCAATAGAGCTTTTGATACTTTGCTTGCAAAGTATGGTGTCAACCACAAAGTTTCTACTCCTTATCATCCTCAAGCGAGTGGCCAAGTTGAAGTCTCAAACAGGGAAATCAAGAGTATATTGTCAAAAACAGTCAATGCAAATAGGACCGATTGGTCAAAGAAGTTGGATGATGCTCTATGGGCTTATAGGACTGCTTGCAAGACTCCGATTGGTATGTCTCTGTATCGGTTGGTGTTTGGGAAAGCTTGCCATCTACCGTTTGAGCTAGAGCACAAGGCCATGTGGGCTTTGAGGAAGCTGAATCTTGAATGGGATGTGGCAGCAAATCTTCATGTGGAGCAGCTTAATAAACTTGATGAATTCCGATTCCATGCCTACTCCAGTTCGTCCTTCTACAAGTACAAGATGAAATACCTTCATGATAAATATGCTCGTGGCAAGGAGTTCAAAGTGGGTGATTTGGTTCTCTTGTTCAACTCTCGGTTACGTCTATTTCCGGGAAAGCTTAAGTCGAAATGGAGTAGACCTTTTGAAGTGGTGTTTGTGACTCCGTTTGGTGCACTTGACTTGAAGAAAAAAAATGGGAGGTTTTCAGAGTTAATGGGCACAGGGTCAAGCACTACCTGGGCAAGATTGATGACAGCCACGTGGTGGCACTACTCCATCTGAAGTGATTTGAGGGTAACCTGCGTCGTGCCGAGACGTTAAATCAGACGCTTCTTGCGAAGCAACCCATGTGTCTTTCTTTTTGTTTTCCTTTGATTTTCTTTGTAGTGTAGGATTTATTTTTGGACTGACTGGTTGTGATATGTTGTAGGATTGTTTGATGCAGTGCAAGACCAAATTGGAAAAAATGCACACTCTTTGAAGTTTGTAATGCGGACCGCGCTTCATTTTGTGCGGCCGCAAAGGCCTCTTTGCGGGGGCAACAATTCAATGTGGATCGCAGAGTATTTTGTCAAAAATGAGGAGTCTCTGAAGTTCACCACCGCGGTCGCAATGCATTTTGTGCGGTCCGCGGTGGGCCACTACGGCCCCATTGCATTTCTTGCGGTCCGCAGTGACCATCTTTCCAGTGTCACTTGTTTCTGAGTATCGCGGACCGCGGTGCCATTTTGTGCGGTCCGCGGTGTAGACATGTGATTTTTGACCCTCCCCAAGATTTTTTATACTTTAGCATGTAAATATTTAATTTAGGTCTAATATCGCTATTTCAACTAATTTTTGACTCTTTTACTTTATTTTATTACAAGAAAATAAAAATTACAAAAATATTTTATTTTATGTACCTTTCATAAAGTAAAAAAAATAAAAAAATAGTACCTTATTTTTATCTTTATATAATCTTGAAAAATACAAAAATATATAATAGTTTTATGTTTTAATATAGTTTAGTTTAATTAATTTGAATTTGTTTTTATGTGGTATAGTTATCTTATATTAAAGGAATTTAGCTATGGTTTTGAATAATAATTTTGGAGTCTTCTTAGCCCAAAATTGAAACACAAAAAAAACATGATCCAACCCAATTACCCTTAGCCTATTCTTCCCAACCCATTAGCCCATTTAAGTGCAAGATTTAATCCTAACCATCTATTTTCTTCTAATCCAATGGCCATGATCCCTTCCCACTTTCATATAAAATATCCTATTATAGAAATCCTACCCTAACTTTTTCAATTCCTAGACCTAGGTTACAACTCGACAAAAAAAAACAAAAAACAAAAACGGCGAGCACAAAACGGACCGAGCTAAGGACTGACACTCCAAGAGAAAATGGCAGATTCTCAATTCCTAGACATATTACTTGGTCCATCAAATTGAAGTTCCATAAAATTTTGAAGTTCTTCAGCAGCATCCGCCTTTTTTGAACAGCCACCCCCCATCGGATTTTGACCTTCTTCAGCGCAAAGCAGCGATTTCACCCACCTCCATCGCCACCGGCCACCCATAGATGCAAATACAGTAGAGGGGAAACGGAAGAGGAAACAGAGGTGTAGACAATTGATTTTCGTTCAGAATTTAGTTTTCTTCCCATTTTCGATTTAGAGACCATGGAACCGACGGAGTTTGTTTGAGTTCGTTCCGATGCTAGAGTTTTTCCGGTCCCGGTTTTGTTCGTCTCACTGTTGCTGTAATTAGGAGGATATCACATCTTGAGGATTCACTTAATTCAAGGTTGTAACTGCTGAAATTTTGTTAAATCGGAGAGCTATAATTCAAGTTCAAATCTCTTTATCTTTTATATTTCTGTCTAAAAATGTTGATCCAAGATTGTTGAAAGTTTAGGAATAAAAATCATTAAGTTATAGTGCTAGTAGAGGCGGGTTTTGTGGATTTTGAATGTTTTGGATTTTGGATGAATGGGCCTCGATATGGATGTGTTCTGTTCGTCTTCGTGTTTGAAGGTTTTGATTGTGAAAATGGTGGGTTGGCACATAAACTTTGATGTTTTGGTTTGAATAGTCTGTTTGGTATTGTTCTTGGCCGCGTTTTCCTCGGGTTTTAGCGTGTATTTGAATTATTAGGCTATTCAACTTCCATGTGCTCTATGTTGAGATTCACGATCCATGCTTTTGTTTGCCTTAATTGTCTCCCATTTATTGGTATTGTTAGGCCAATTAATTTGTCTTAAGCTTCATGTGGTCAAGTGATAAAAGAAGCAGATCTTTGTGAAACCATCTTAAGCTTCGAGCAATTATTGATTGTATTTTGAGGTATTCTTTGTAGGCATCATCCCCTAATCTAAATCCCGAATTGTGTCTCACTGGATTTAAAAGTTGAGTTATTTATGAGAATGATATGTTAATTGGTCTGAAGGTAATTTATCACTATGTATTTGACCTTGATAACTGTCATGGTTAAGAGGTATAGTTTTTTCCAAATTCGGGGTGCATTTCATGTATCCCGATTATGATAACTTCGAATAATAAAATCCTTTGAAATTAGAATCGAGGTGCGCCATTAGTTGAATTTTTCATGGCCCTGGCAAACTTAAAAGTGCATAGTTGCTTTAGGCGCGCTATTTAAATCAATTTCCTTAAACTTGGGTGTGCATTTCATGTGACCCAACTCCAATTCTCAACAACGTTAAATAAAATGTGTCATCGATCGAGGGTGCATTTCATGTGGCGTGGTTCAAGGCGTGTTTTAAATAACGTTGAATCTTCCTAAAAATAAATAAAAGCGGTTAATAAGTTAAAAATTATACCATAGGTTAAAACATGTATTAAAATCAGATAATAGGTCAATAATAACAGTTGAGCGACCATGCTAGAACCACGGAATCCGGGAATGCCTAACACCTTCTCCCGGATTAACAGAATTCCTTATTTAGAATTTCTGGTTGGCAGATTTCAAAAGGAAAGTCGAAATTTCCTCGATTTGGGATTTTAAAATAAACCGGTGACTTGGGACACCAGAAAACAAACTATCCCAAGTGGCGACTCTAAATAAAATAAATAAATAATCTCATTTCGAATAATGTCACTTAAAGTGGAAAAACACCCTAATATCCCCTTCCGGAAGTAGGAAAAAGAGGTGTGACACGCCGTAGGTAGGTGAGATGGGCCCCAGGTCCTTTTTCTATAAATAGGACCTGAGGCCCTAATTTCAAACTTTTCGACCATTTGCACTCTTAAGCTAAAATATTATTGTTCATCCCTCATATCTGCACGAATTCAACTGCTAAGTATCGTTAATCAACATTGCATCCCATTTCTGGTAACTCTAATTCTTTCTTAGTTGTTTAATTTCGTTATTTTATTTTAACTTTCATTTTTCTTAGTTTTTCTCATTTTTCTTCCCGTTTTTCTTTCAATTCTGTAGCATAGGTTTGTTTAATCCTGTTCTAATTAGGACTAATTAGTTAAAACACCTAGGGAATCATTAAAAGGTGAAAAATTGGACTAAAAACGTAAAAACTTGAACCTTAGGTTGGTAGTGCTGCTGGGTACTCACCCGCGGACCGCGGTGGATTTTGTGCGGTCCGCGATGCTTCAATGCGGACCACAATTCATTTTGTGCGGTCCGTGGTGGTAAATGTTCTGAAAGCTGACAATTGAGGACTATGGCCGCAATGGATTTTGTGTGGTCCGCGGTGCCTCAATACGGACCGCAATTCATTTTGTGCGATCCGTAGTGCCTTTAATCAGAGAGTGGGTAGTCTGAACCCCACCTCAGTATGGACCGCAGTGCATTTTGTGCGGTCCGCCGTAGCTTCTTTGCGGCCGCACTTCATTTTGTATGGTCCGCGGTCTGCAACTTTTGAATGTCTGCAATTTTGTTTCTCCGCAATGCTTCACTGACTCTGCTGATACTAACAAAGTTCAACTATATTCTCTTTGCAGATCATGGTGAAATCACGAGGTAGAGGTGATAAACAAAAAGGGAAAGGAGAGTCATTCCAGGGTAGGGGACAATGAATGATTAGATTGACCCGCAAGCCCGGCAAAACATAAAAAACACCAGAAGGCTCATAAAGGCTGTTGATAGAGCTATTGACCAATCCGGGAGTGAATATGAGCCTTCCCGGGAGGCATCTAACTCACACTCCATGCCAGAGTATGTTCTTGACTGGCCGGGGAGGAACAGATTGAGGAATACACCTCCGGTCTCTCCCACTACCCAAGCATCAGTGCACATATCTTATGACTCATCTGAGGGCTCAGCTATAGGTAGTGGCAATGAATATTCCACCTCACTCACACCTTCACTATCCGGGGACGGGCCCGTAGAAAAAGAAGGAGAAGAAGTCGGAGGGGGTGAGCCCCAAGTAGGAGGGGTAGAGAGAACCAAAAACCCAGAGGCCTGGCAGGACAGGTTCGTGAGTGAAGTGGCCTACCACAAGTTCAGAGAATGGTGGCCCAAGAGGAAATTAATACCTGAGCGAAAATTCATCACCCGGGACCTTTTGCCTCACAACCCCAATATATTGAGGCAGTTTAGAGAGAGAGCAGACTGGGATTATTTCATAGGCCATGTGGAGGATGCAAATAAGCACTTGGTGAAGGAGTTTTACACGAATGTTTCCCACATCAAAAAGGGCACCACAGTGACCAAAGTGCGGAACTTAAAAGTGAAATTTGATGGCAAAATAATAAATGGTTATTTGGGCTTCCCGGAGGAGGATGAGTCATTGTATCTAGAAAAGGTGGCATTGGGTGAGGCTGCTCGTCCTTGGTTAGCAGAGTACTTGGCAATCCCAGGTACCACCCCAGATTGGTTGACTGCGGGAGCGAAGATTCTGAGGAGGACCCTGAATTTCAAAGCTATAGGATGGGAAACATTTGTGTGTAGCACGCTAGACCCCACCACTCACGACAACTCACTTCCTACCCCCGAGTTATATTGGTGGAATCGATCATGGCGGGGTACCCGATCAACATCGGAAATATGATGTCCCGGGTAATTACACGGGTGGTGAATGAAGGTGACAGATCCTACCCTTTCCCCAATTTCCTAACTATGTACTTTGAGGACCTTGATGTGGAAAAACGGAGATTTGATGTGAAAGTGAAAGCAAAGGCACCGTTCTCCTAGTACAGCACCAAGGGTCCCGACAACCCCAAGGACCCTAAGGGCAAAGCCACTACTTCAACTAGCCAGTCTGAAGAGCCATTAGTAGTAGTGGCTCCTACTCAGCCTCCTTCCGCCATAGTAGACATGGCCCCAGGACCCTCCACTTCTACAAATCCAGAGATCCCCTCATTCACTGCATATCCTTTGACTGCCCACCGCCTGAACCAGACCCTTGCCAGCATCAACAACTGGATGCAGATAGCCACTTCTAAGCTGTCTGTACTATTTACTTCGGTGGCAGCCCAGTCAGCACCTCCTCCGCCACAGGTCTCACAGTCAGTGGAGGACACTCTGAAGGAGCTTCTGGACAACCAGAAGAAGCTCATAGAAGTTGTTGATTCTCATGGAAAGGCATTGAAGGAGCTTGCTAGGGAGGCAAAGAAAATGAGAAAGACTCGTGTTTCCAATGAGTCGGTGAAGGAGCTAAGGGTAGAGGAAGAGAGGTTGAAAGCGGATCACTTGCCTCTGGATCTGTTATTGCATGACCCGGCTCCAGCAGCCCATCCTTAGCCAGAGTAGGAGACAGAGAGGCCACCCAAGAGGAAGAGGGTGATTCCTTGTATTGACGATGTTGTCATAGAGTTGGAGGACCCGCATCTAGCCAGCCACAGATTCTAGTACAGGCCCAGGAATCAGTCCAGGCCCAGGTCCCAGTGGAGACACAGATCACAAAGAGCCAGTCACAGGTTGCTGAGCAGACCGAGGACCTCGGGACCCAAACTCAGGACCCTATGCAGACAGAGGGCCAATAGGGATTTTCTTTTTCCTCTCTTCCTTATTTTGTGCTTATTTGGTTAGTTAGCATTGAGGACAATGCTAGCTTTCATTTGAGGGGGTAGCCCTATTTGGATGACTGTATATATTGTATTATTTTTTTCTTTTTTGCTTTTTTTTACCTTTGGATTGTACATAATTTTATCATTTTATTGCACTTTTCATACTTTTAATTTTGGTCTGTATGTAAAGTTACGTTCCTATGTATATATTCATTCTCCCTATTGTATATTCGAATAAATCCCCTCTTATATATATTCATTTTACATTCCATATTTTTCCTTTCATAGCTTCTTATTTTCTGTTCGTAGCTTCTTGTTTTGAGTTTTTTGTAATAAGCCTTTGGTTTTCTTAATACCATGCTTCTTTCCGAAGGTGGAATTTGTGTGAACCGGGTTGCTCTTCCCGATGATGGATGTCATGACAACCTTCTTAAGGGTTTGAGTCTATTTTTTTTTTTTTGCTTTTTAGTAGTTAGTCGGTAAGGCTGCCTCAAGCAAAGCTTCACTTGGGCCTAACACATTTGCCTTTGATCCTATGGTCAAAAACGAATTGTTGTGTATAGGATGGTGAAAGTGGTGACCTTGAGACTCTTGTGTTGGCTGATAATCATCAAGTGGTGTTTTGGGACCATTGTGTTGCTCAAATCTTAGCTGAGGTTGTTGTGGGCCCCCGACTCTGTTTCTTTAGCAATCACATAGCTTGTGTGGTGAGAATTTGAATTGCAAGTCCAAGTCCCGAGCCATTAGTCTAGAACTTGCCCTGAATATTTGTCTAGGCGAAATCCTAAGTGTAATTTGACTTGAGATGTGATTATAGGCTCTCCTTGATCTGAATGTTATCTTGAACACTTCCATGGCCTACCAATGATATTATCCCTAGTCAACCTTTTTGAGTCATATACCTTTTTCTTTCAAGAACCACGATACAAGCCTTTACCCATTCTAAAAATACCCTCTCTTGGCACCCGATCTTTCCTTAGCGCAAGGCAAAAACATAAGTTTGGGGGGAGAGACGAGGAATACAACAAAGTGGTAAAAGGTACAAAATGAAGAAAAAGGAAAGACAATGAAAAAGAAAGAAAATCAAAAAGACAAAACGAATGATTAATGTAGATAAGAAATGAAGGGATTCAATAAAAGTAAAAAGATGAAAGGTGTGGAAAGTTGATAAAGAAGAAAAAGTTTGAAATGAACAAGAAAGAGTGACAGTGTGTCTCTCTAGCCCCTAAGAAAGAAGCAAATGACTTAAAAAAGTCAAGTGAATGTGTGCCAAAATGAAGCAAATGAAGTGCTAAAGGGAAGATGGAACTTACTTAGACCAAACTTTTCCTACCCTAACCAAAGCTTTCACTATATCTCCACAAAAGCCCTATATGATCTTGAGTTGAATGAAGCTTACATTAGTGGTGACTCACATAAGGGACAAGCTTATGGTACTTAGAGCCGGACTTGTGACCTTTCTTTGAGAGAGATGAGCGTGTTTCCACTATCCTCGTTCTGAGTGCCACAATCTTAAAGGTGAGGTTTTCTTAGGGAGAGTTGAGGATGTATGAGTTTGGGTTCTACAATGACCAAAGTAGTAGAAAGAGTTTCTTTGATGGGTTGAGTCAAGTCTTAATGCTCTTGTGTCGCACTAAAACCATGGTGCTTAAAAGAGTGAATGTTGTTAATATTCATCTGAATTGAGGGCAATTGTTACTCCCAATTGATGCAATATAAGGTCACTTTAGGTCAGCTGAATTTTCTTGGATTTACTCTTAAGGGGTGGGTCTTATTTTGTTTGCTTGAGGACAAGCAAAAGCTTAAGTTTGGGGGAGTTGATAACTAGGGATTATGATGCATTTTACACTCCTTCTTACTTGAGTTTTGATTAAAAATGTGTACAAAATGGTCCAAAGGCTTACATGTTGTACTTGTTTGCAGGGTTTGGTCAACAAGGTGACAATTCGTCAAAACCAGCTCAAAAAGGAGTGAAACATGCACAAGTACCAAGAACAAGTCCAAGCACAGTGCAACGGGTCCACTGCAGCCGCACTCCATTTGGTGCGGTACGCAGTTAGGAGGTTCAGAGAGGTGCCTATTTCAGGAAATCAAGCATTGCGGCCGCACTCGATACTGTGCGGTCCACAAAGAGGGAGTTCAGAGAGTTGAAGATTTGGAGCTTAATGCCAATGCGGTCCGCGGTCCTTTTTGTGCGGATCGCAACAGAAGCCACCGCGACCGCGGTGCATTTTGTGCGGCCCGCGGTGGCCAAGTTCAGAGAGAAAAGATTAAAATCAAGAAGCCTCATTGCGGCCGCACTCGATTTTGTGCGGACCGCACTACCCCCCGCATGGGTATTTTTGTCCAGAAAATTTGGGCTAGTACAAATAGTTTATTTTCCCATTTTTAGGTCATCAGTTGTAATTTAATGCTCAGCTGCGCTCGTGAAGAGTGTTCCTTACCTATTTTGAGTAATTTTAGAGTAGTTTTATTATTGAATCTTCAAGTTTTAGCTTGTAATTAAATATTATGAGTTTTTCTTCATCTATTTCTTTGTTTTCTTCTCTTATCATGAGTAGCTAGACGCATTAGCTAGGGTTGTGTCGCAACCCTAGTGTGGGTATTTGATGGGTCTTGTGTTTTAAGGCTTGAAGGTCTATGGGTGTTTGATACTTGGACTAATTTATGGTTTTAATATTGAATTAGTGGTTGCAAACACTAATTTGTGCCTATTTGACTTGGGTTCTTCTTGAGAAAGAGAACTTGAGTCTAGGAAAATTAGTCCAACAAGGAATTGGGGCGTATTCAAGAGATTGATAGCCTCAATTAAAGGGTTAAACCTAGAGATAGTAATACCCGACTTGAACCTAAATTGCTTGCATAAATTATCATACCCAATTGGTCTTGAGAAAGTCAATTAGGGCAAAGTCACTCAAAACTATCGAGAGGTATAGAGTGATAAGTATCATGCAATGGTAATATCGTAATCCCCAACATTACATTCTTGCCTTAGACTCGAGAACCCGTCAAGTATCCACCTAGAAGAAAGTCACTACCCTAGTGCCTTCTTAACTATTTAGATAACCTTTCAAGTATCTTACTCTTAGCTTAACTTAAATTAATTAGCATCTTATTAGCATAATATTAGAAGTAATCAAAAGACCAACTATGATTAGAAGTGCAATTAAGAGCAATTACCTATCTCGAACTTAGATAGAAACCCAATTCCCATTTCTAGTTCCATGTGGAAATCGATCCCGATCTTCTCGGGTAAAAGTTGCTTCGACCATTCTCACTACTTTGTAGTGGTGTAGGGTTGGCACCGATCACATTCTCAGGTTTACTTTGGGCCTGATTTAGGCTCCCTATAGTATAGTTTCATTTACTTATGTAATTCATTTGATCCTGGTCTGTAATAATATTATTTGTAAGCAGATATTGGGGCAATTAGTAAAAAGGGTGGGGTTCATACATGATTTTGTGGAAATAGGGTATAGATCATGCTTTAGGTTCACATATGTGATCTGCAGTAGAAACCATGCTCTTAGGTTTATATGTATGAACTTCCTGCTTTGGGTTGATATTGTGATAGAAATCATGCTTTAGGCCCATATGTTATGCTATTTGCATCAAAATATGTCATATGTCTACAATATTTGCATTAGAAAACCTGCCTTAGGACATTCACGCTTATATTTTGCATATTAGGAACCTGTATAAGTTCATCGCTTCTTTCCCTGACTTTGCGTAGGTTATTATCACCTGGAAATCATGTCACTAAACTGCTGTTGCAATTATGCTTAATAAAAAATGATCATCTTTATGTGCATTAGAAATCCTGATTTAGGACTTTGTTTGCATTGGCTCTAAACCATGTCTACGTCGTTTTGAATAAATAACTATCTATAAAAGGTTTAAAATAGTCCAACACCTAGATATCATGTCCTAGTGTAAACATGCATAAAATTAGTTTTTTTTGTAATATTAATCACTTAGATCAGCATACCTATAGGACTAAATAACTTTAAACTGTTCAATTAGTTCCTAGATTATGACTGCTTACAGACCCACGCCTAGGCAAGTCTTAGGCAATTAAATAACTGTAAAATTAAGTTCTGTTTATATATGAAATTGTCCATGTCTAACAGGCTATGAAATCAATAGGCAAACTAATTAGAGTTCTGCCACTTCGCTTTTAAACAAATGCTGCATATTCTGTATCTGTGATGTTCATCTAGATATCATGTTCCTAGGCTTTCTGAATTTCTTCAAAATCAGTTGTTTGAGACGTGCTATGTATCTGTTTATGTGTGGAGGCAAGCATGAGCCCTTAATTTCTTCCCTATTTGACAGTCCCACGTGTTCTTTGTTGTCGCTTAGATTTTATCTTTTAAATACCTTAGGAGTGTCTAGAATTGCCTGAGTATAGAGGTCCTAAACGCCTCCAGGACCAAAAGGAAGGGACGGGTAAAGCACGCTTAGAGTTTGTTAATTAAACTCGTTTATATAACCACTAAGGGGAGGGTAATGGGTAGTAAAAGGATATGATGACTTGCGCACTAATGTCACGTGTAGCCCCTCTAGTTGAGGAGGATTACCGGGCATTGTGCAGATTGATCCTATAGGCTAATCAACTTAGAACTTCCCTTTCCCCAATTTACATATGTGTACTCAGACCTCCTAAACTTCCTTGGTTTATGTATGCTCGAACATTTCAAACCTCCTTAATTTACGTATGCTTATCTTTCTTGGTTGTATATGTGTTTAGACTGTGTAAACTACCTTTATTTGTAAATATGTGCTGAGACCGCTTACTTGTTAAATGACTAATTCACATAGTTTAAGTTCGGTCGGGACCCACCGTTGTGGACCGCGATGGGTGCCTAACACCTTCCCCTCAAGGTTATTTTGAGCCCTTACCTTAATCTCTGGTAATGCAAACTGGTTACATGAGTTAATTGCTCTTGGTTCCCTAACGCACCTCAATCAGTTAGGTGGCGACTCTTCAAATACCCAATTCCCAAAAGGAAATAAGTTGTTCCCTATGAATGTCGAAACCTGGACTCCGCAAAGGAAAAAGGGGGCGCGACATGGTATCCTAGGAGATCCCCTATTATTATCACTGTGTTCTGAGCTATTGCTTTTCATTGATCATATACCTGTGTAAACCTTATATGTGCTGTCCGTTCTTTTCCTTATGCTTACTAGCTGGTATGAACTATGTTAGGATACTTGCACAAACATACACGTGGATAAGCACATGTGATGACCCAAAAGTTCGTCACTTTCCTTAAAAGTCAATTCTGTATTCTGAGACCTTGAAAACCTCTATTTGTCTCACCTCGATTTGCATGCGCAGTCCGAGCGTATATCCAAAAAGCTTTTATGTGAAAATTTGAGAAAAATGTTAATTTTGCCTTTAGAATTGAATTTAAGTTGACTTTGGTCAACATTTTGGGTAAGTGGATCCGGACCCATGATTCAACAGTCCCGGAGGATCTGTTGAAAAGTATGGGACTTGGGCGTAAGCCCGGAATTAAATTCCAAGGTCCCTAGCCTGAGAAATGAATTTTTGAAGGAAATTGTTTAACTCAAATTATAAGAGTTTTTTAAAATTTAAATATGTTTGAACTTGATGGTATCGGGCCTGTATTTTGGTTTTGGAGCTCGGTACTGGTTTAATATGATATTTAGGTTGTGCCTGTAAAATTTGGTAAGAAACGGAATTCATATGACGTGAATCGGACCCTCGATTGTGAAAATGGAACTTTAAGAGTTCTTGAGATTTTTCTTTGATTTTGATGCTAAACTTGTAGTTTTAGGTGTTATTTTGGCAATTTGATCACACGAGTAAGTCCATATGATGTTTTTAGGTTAGTATGCATATTAGGTTTGAGGCCCTAAGGGTTCGGGTGAGTTTCAGATGGGGTTCAGGATGTTTTTAACTTATAAAAGTTGCTGGTTTTTCTGCTACTGGTGCTCAGTGAATTTTTTCTTCGCGTTCACGTGGCCTCACCCATGAACGCGTAACGTAAAATTCCAAAGGGTTCATTTTTTTCTTCGAGAACGCAGAGCTCAAGACGCGAACGCGAAGCTCTGGTGGGTTACCCTTTCCGAACGTGTTCTGGCCCATGCGAACGCACAGAGTTAGTGGGCCTGGGCGAGGGGAGCTCAATCTATTCTATGTGAACGCGGCCATTTGACCGCGAATGCGGGCCATCCAGTGCAAACACGAAGGCCATTTGGGCCAACCCATCGCGAACGCGGCAAGCCTATCGTGAACGCGATGAAGACCTGCCTAGCTATACAAAAATAGTTTAAAAATGGGCAGAACCCATGTCTTTATATTTTTTGAACTACCAAGACCTAGAGGCAATTTTCTTCACACAAATTCATCCTCAAAGTGTTGGTAATCAATTCTAATCTCTACTCTTACAATTACCTAACGTTTTTAATCACTTTTAAATCAAAAATCAAGAATTTTCATGGTAGAAATTGGGAATTTGGGTAGAGTTAGGGCTTTTTGAATAATTGGAATTTAGACCTCATTTTGGGGTCGGATTTTCGAAATTAATTGCATATTCGGGCTCGTGAGTGAATGGGTGATCGGATTTTGGTCCGAACATCGAGTTTTGACCAAGCGGGCCCGGGGTCGATTTTTGACTTTTTGGGGATAATGATAGAAAACCTATAATTTAGCATTGGGGTTGAATTCCTTAGCATTTATTGATGTTGTTAAATTAATTTGGGTTAGATACAAATAAAATTGAGGCAAAATCTAAAGGGAAAGTGGTGCTTGGGGCTTGAGTTTGGCCGTGGAGTTGAGGTAAGTGTTTGTTCTAACCTTAGCTTGAGGGAATAGGAGTTATGGTCTTATTTGCTATATGTTAAGTGTTGAGTATGACGTATAGGTGTGGTGACGAGTATCTATACGTTGGTGTCAAGCATGCCTGTGAGTCTTATACCATAATTATTGTGACTCCGTTATGTGTTGTCCATGCTTAATATGATGATTATGAATGTGAACAAGGCTTATGGAAGTATTCTTGGTAATTGACCATTGTTGAGCATTGGCTCGAGTTGAGACTTATGTGGTGAATTGATTTTGGAAACGAGAGGAGATATGATATTGTTTCCATTACCGAGATGTTATTATTTATGATATTATTTTCCTTTGCCGGGATGTTATTGCTTATGATATTGTTTCCCTTGCCGGGATATTATTGTTATACTATGTTCCCTTGCAAGAATTCATTTGTGATTGGTGTTTATTTGTATATTGGGATCGGGTTGCACGCCGCAACATTATTATATGGGATGGGGTTACACATCGCAACAAGGAGTAATAAGGGAGGACATGTGGGGTCGGGTTGCACGCCGCAATATCACTATATGATTTGGGATCGGGTTGCATGCCTCATCGGTATTATATGATTGGGATCGGGTTGAAAGCTGCAACAGTATTATATGATTGGGATCGGGTTGCATGCCGCAACAAGATAGAATAAAAGTGAATATTGATTCGTTACTGTTTTCCTTATTCTTACTGATACGAAATTATGGTGTTCTTTATGCTTCTTTACTAATATTTTGTTAGTACTTGATATTCCCCGCAACATGTTCCTCTTTCCCATCTTTAACTGCTAGTTTCTGTTATTATTATTTGTCGTATATGCTTTAACTGGACAGGTTTATTTGGTAGTCTTGTCCTTGCCTCGTCACTACTTCGCCGAGGTTAGGCTCGACACTTACCAGCATGTGGGGTCGGGTTGTGTTATACTACACTCAGCACTGTGTGCAGATCCCGGTGCTAGAGTATTTGGACCACATTGAGGTTGCTGCCTTCAGTCCAGCGGAGATCCGAGGTAGTCCTGCAGACGTCCGCAGCCCTTGGCGTCCCCTTCTATCCTTTCCATTCTGTTTTTATTTATTTCAGAGACAGACTTGTATTTTTCTATTCAGACCCTTGTTTGTAGTATGCATAGATGGTCCATGACATTGTGACACTAGTTCTGAGTAGAGTTGTATTTCGGATTTTCGTACTAGTATTTAGTTAAATTATCAGATCTCGTCTTTCGCATTTCTTTTATTATTATTATATTATTTCGTTATTGATCACATGTTAATTTGAAGTTGTTAAAAGGGTAATAAAAATCTGTAACACGCGGCTTGCCTAGCTTTCATAAGTAGGCGTCATCACGACTCCTGAGGGTGGAAAATCCAGGTCGTGACAAGTTGGTATCACAGCTCTAGGTTGTTTAGGTCTCACAATTCACGGACAAGCTGAGTATAGTCTGAGAGATCGGTACGGAGACGTTTTTGTTTATCCCCTAAAGACTATAGAGTTAGGAAAAATTTCACATCTATTCTTTCCTATCGTGCAACTTGATTTCTCAATGCTAATTGAACTTCCACTCTGTTCTTTCGTAGATGGTGAGAACACGTACCGCTTCATCAGTTGACCAGCAGCCCGAGCCCCCAGTAGCAGCTCTTGTGAGGGAAAGAGGTCGAGGCCGTGCTGGGCTCGAGGAAGAGGCACATCTCAGCCCAGAGCTCGAGCAGCAACACAAGCGGCAGAGCCTCAGGTTGAGTTTGACGATGAGGCTCCAGCCCAGACAGTTCCAGCAGGACCACTCAGGCCCCAGAGTGGTTCATCGCCACCCCGGTACTTCAGGATACTCTGGTTCGTCTAGTGGGCATTATGGAGAGCGTCACTCAGGCGGGCATATTCCTGTAGCACCAACTGTCTCTCATGCAGGAGGAGGAGCCCAGACTCCTGCTACTCGCACTCCAGAGCAGATGGCTCCCCAGTATCAGACTCCAGCCGCTCAGCCAGTGGGAGTAGTTCAGCCGGGTATTGTGGCACAGACCGGTGAGGGGCCAGCTATGTCTGCTGATGCCTTGTGGAGGTTGGACAGGTTCACCAAGTTTTTTTCTACCATTTTTGGCGGTACATCTTCTGAGGATCCCTGGGGGATTATTTGGACAACTGTCATGAGGTTCTATGGAACATGGGGATAGTGGAGACCAATGGGGTCGACTTTGCTGTTTTTCATCTGTCAGGATTCACCAAGACTTGGTGGAGGGATTATTGTTTGGCTAGACCAGTTGGGTCACCTGCTTTGACTTGGGATTAGTTTTCTCAGCTATTTCTGGAGAAGTTTCTTCCTGTCACTCAGAGGGAGAACTATCGGAGGTAGTTTGAGCATCTCCGGCAGAGTTCTATGACCGTCACTCAGTACGAGACAATATTCATTGACTTAGCCCATCATGCTTATCTGATACTTGCCACTGAGAGAGAGAGAGGAGGAGGAAGTTTATTGAGGGACTCATTCAGCCTATTCGATTGCAGATGGCTAAGGATACGGGGAGCGAGATTTCCTTTCAGGATGCGGCCAACGTGGCCAGGATAGTCGAGATGGTTTTATCACAGGAGAGTGGTCAGGGGTCTGACAAGAGGCCCCGTCATTCTAGCAGGTTCAGTGGTGTCTCGTTTGGAGGCAGGGATTCTTTTGGTAGGGGCCATCTTTCTAGGCCATTTCATTCAGCACTATAGGCATCTCATGGAGCTTTAGGGGGGCGTGGTTCTTATGTGCCTCATTCGGGATAGCCAGCTCCTACCAGAGCACCTCCTATTCAGAGCTATCATCATGGTCAGCCGGCCTGCCAGGCTCAGTCTCAGTTTCCTCAGCTGCAGCACTCAGGTGGATGTTTTGAGTGCGTTGAGTATGGTCATATCCGGAGGGCTTGTCTGAGATTAGTGGGTGCTCACTTGTAGCATCAGGTTCCCATGCTATGGTTGAGGCACCGGGTGTTCCACCGCCTGCTCAGCCAGCTAGAGGTCGAGGTAGAGGTGCTAGAGGTGGAGGTAGAAGTATTAGAGGTGGAGGTCAGGCTGTTAGAGGCGGAGGCCAGCCAGCAAGAGGCCGTCCCAGGGATGTAGTTCAGAGTGGTGGGGCCCAACCCCAATGTTATGCTCTTCCAGCCAGGCCAAATGTTGAGGCCTCCGATGCAGTTATTACAGGTACTGTTCTGGTTTGTAGTAGAGATGCTTCAGTTCTATTTTATCCAAGGTCTACGTACTCCTATGTGTCATCTTATTTTGCACTGTATTTGATCATTCCTAGTGATTCTTTGAATGCTCCTATATACGTGTCTACACTGGTGGGTGATTATACTATGGTAGATTATGTCTATCATTCATGCATAGTTGTGATTGGGGGTCTTGAGACCCGAGTAGATCTGTTACTTTTGGATATGGTTGATTTTGATGTCATATTGAGGATGGACTGGCTATCACCTTACCATGCTATCTTGGACAGTCATGCCAAGATTGTTACCTTAACCTTGCCGGGTTTACCTTGTTTAGAGTGGAGAGGGACTCCTGGTCATTCCACCCGTAGAGTTATCTCATATATGAAGGCTCAGCGTATGGTTGAGAAGGGATGTTTGGCCTATTTGGCGTATGTTCGTGATTCTAGTGCTGAGGTTCCTTCTATGGATTCTATGCCTATTGTTCGTGAGTTTCCACAGGTATTTCCTTCAGACCTGTCGGGGATGTCACCCGACAGGGATATTGACTTTTGCATTGATCTAGCTCCGGGCACTCAGCTCATTTCTATTCCTTCATACCGCATGGCCCCGCCATAGTTGAAAGAATTGAAAGAACAATTGCAAGACCTGCTTGATAAAGGCTTTATTAGACCTAGTGTCTCGCCTTAGGGTGCGCCGGTGTTATTTGTTAAGAAGAAGGACGGGTCGACGAGGATGTGCATAGATTATCGGTAGTTGAACAAGGTCACAATCAAGAATAAGTATCCATTGCCGAGGATTGATGATTTGTTTGACCAGCTTCAGGGTGCCTAGGTGTTTTCTAAGATCGATTTGAGATCTGGCTACCATTAGTTGAGGATTAGGGCATCCGATGTCCCTAAGACATCTTTTCGCACTCGGTACGGGCATTATAAGTTCTTAGTGATGTCATTAAGGTTGACAAAGCCCCGGCAGCTTTCATGGATTTGATAAAATGAGTGTTCAAGCCTTACTTGGATTCCTTCGTGATATTCTTCATTGATGATATTTTGATCTATTCCCACAGTCGAGAGGAGCTTGAGCAACATCTTCGAGTCGTTCTCCAGACTTTGAGGGACAGTTAGTTATATGCTAAGTTTTCGAAATGTGAGTTCTGGTTGAGTTAAGTTGCATTCTTGGGTCATATTGTATCAGTAGAGAATATTCAGGAAAAGGTGGATCTGAAGAAGATAGAGGCAGTCAAGGACCGGCCTAGACTCGTATCAGCTACAGAGATCCAGAGTTTCTTGAGTTTGGCGGGCTATTATCGTCAGTTTGTGGAGGGTTTTTCATCTATTGCAGCCTCGATGACCAGGTTGACCCAGAAGGGTGCCTAGTTCAGGTGGTCAAATGAGTGTGAGGCGAGCTTTCAGAAGCTCAAGATAGCTTTGACTATGGCGCCGGTGTTGGTATTGCCTGCAGGTTCAGGGCCATATACAATATATTGTGACGCATCTCGTATTGGACTTGGTGCAGTGTTGATGTAGGATGGCAAGGCCATTGCTTATGCTTCGGGACAGTTAAAAATCCATGACAAGAATTATCCAGTTCATGATTTGGAGTTAGTAGCCATTGTTCACGCGCTAAAGATTTAAAGGCACTATTTATATGGCATGTTATATGAGGTGTTCACGGATCACAAGAGTCTGCACTACTTGTTCAAGCAGAAGGAGTTAAATTTGAGGCATAAAAGGTGGTTGAAGCTATTCGAAGACTATGATATCACCATCTTATATCATCCGGGAAAGGCCAATTTTGTGGTCGATGCTATGAGTAGAAAGTCAGTCAGCATGGGCAGTCTTGCGTATATTCCGGTCAGTGAGAGGCCGCTTGCTTTGGATGTTCAGGCTTAAACTAATCAGTTCGTGAGGTTGGATATTTCTGAGAACAGCCGAGTGTTAGCTTGTACAGTCGCTCGTTCTTCATTATTTAAGCGTACCAGAGATCAGCAGTATGAGGAACCTTATTTGTGTGTCCTTAGAGACACAGTGCAGCACGGAGGTGCCAAGCAGGTTATAGTTGGAGATGATGGAGTTTTGAGGATGCAGGGTCGTGTTTGTATTCCTAATGTGGATGGACTTCGAGAGTTGATTCTAGAGGAGGCCCATAGTTCCCGGTACTCTATTCATCCGGGTGCCGCTGAGATGTATCAGGACTTGCGGTAGCATTATTAGTGGAGGAGAATGAAGAAAGATATTGTTGCGTATATAGCTTGGTGTTTAAATTGTCAGCAGGTAAAGTACGAGCATCAGAGACCCGGTGGTTTGTTTCAGAGGATTGAGATTCCTGAGTGGAAGTGGGAGCGTATCACTATGGACTTGTGAGCACGTGATTTTGCCCTATATATGAATTGTTCCCAAAATTCAAACAAAATAATTTCTCTTTCATTATTTTACACTTTTGTGAATTTTGTGTTATTTTTTGTTAATTGTTCGCATTTTTATTTGTGCATTTTTATTTCATATGAAAATATAAAATAAAAAATAATGCCTGACATTTGCATTTAGGATCTAATTTCATATTTAAGGATTATTTAGTGGTTAAGTTGTTTTTAGGACAAAATTTAAAGAAAATAACAAAAATAGTCCATTTTTGCATTTTTTTTAAATTGATAGTTGTTGAATTGGTCTTGAGTTTACTTTAAATAGGAATTAATTAGCTAAATTTTGGAAATAAATTAGGTCTCATTTTAATCCTTGCATTTTTTTTATAAAGTCAGAAAAAAAATATATATACAAAATGAATTAAAAAATAAACAAAGGAAATAAAAATGAAAACAAAAGCATTTAAAAGAGGGTGCTTTAATAATACTCAGTTTTGGGCCATTTCAGTCAAATTAATCAGCCCAAAAGGAATACCTCTCTCCCAAACCCGATCTCCCAGTCCAAGCCCAAATCACCCCAACCCGGTCCAGCCTCCACACCCTAGCCAAAACGACCCCGTTTTCCCCAATTTAATCACAACCCTCGATCCTTTTGATCCAACGGACGAGAACTGCCTAGGTTTTGTGGTATAAATATGTCCTAACACTACCCTACCCCCCTCAGACCCCCTCACCCTCCCATCTCTCTCACCTGTTCATCAGAGACGCCTAACCTCGACGTCCTCCGCCGCCTGCCGCCGGCCGGAAATCGCCTTCGCCGGCGGCGACCATCCAAATCACCTGAAAATTACACCACTTCTTCATCTCATCTTCCTCGTCACGATTCCAGCCTTATTTCTCCTCGAATCCCACCCCAAAGCTTCGAATATTAGATCGAAGTTTTCCGGCCATGACACAACTTCTCCCAAATCGGTCCAAATTAACACCCTAGGTCTCTCTCCCCTTTCCCTATCCAAATCCCCGGTTAGTTTCTCTCGAATCTGCCCGGAATTGGTCGAATCTCAGTTTGAATATTTTCCGGCCAAGACCCAAAGTATGTCAAATGGTCCCAAATTGATACCCTAGGTTCATCTGAGTCTCCTCTACCCAACCCCCATAGCCACTAGTCTCGAATCTGCCCGGAACGTTACGAATTTTAAGTCCCAAAGCCCGGCAGAACCCTAACTCAGAAATCTTGGGAATTTTGGACCGTAATTTCCCTAATCACGTGTTTTCTTTTGAAAAACACACGATTAGGGATGTTGCGTGTCAAGAATCCCGGAGGATTCACAACAATAGTTGGTCAGAGTTCGCCCCATAGTCAGTTGCGTGCTTAAAATTTGTAAGTTCTGTTCGATGCTGTTTTGATTCTGTATGCTCTTGTTCAAATCTGTTTTGATAATCTTTAACTCTTTAGGGCACTTTTGATTTCAATTTTTCTTCAGTATTTGAGCTTTTACTGTTGTTATTGGTTAGTAGTAATCCAATTAGTTTTA